>NW_004797498.1:603202-606859 GCF_000002075.1 Aplysia californica
CCTCTCTCTCTCTCTCTCTCTCTCTCTCTGTGTGTGTGTGTGTGTGTGTGTGTGTGTGTGTGTGTGTGTGTGTGTGTTATGCACCCGGAAAAGAGTCCTTAACGGTTGTCTTTTGTTTTGGATTTAACACTCTGAATAAGAATAACATTACCAGTCTCTGGTCATGGTTCACAACTGACCAATGCAAGGGAATAAACCAAGATAGACAGAAAAACTTGCTGTTGAAAATAATATTTTCCACACACTGTCCACTTACTTTCCAATCTGACCCCTTGGATCTGACTGAACTTACAGCTTTAATGACACTGTGCTGGGGTCATGGAAAGAAAAACTGATACCTTACCACTTTTCACGAAAGACTTCGAAAAAGGACACAAAAAAACAACTATAGATCTATTTGTTCGAAGTTCTGCATTTTGCTGGTTAAATTTTGCATGAATATCAGCACAGAAACATCAGTCTAAATTGCTATTGATTTTAGACTTTTCTTTTACCAAAAATTCAGTCACAAAGGAATTGAAAGTCTGGCGCCACGATTTCGTTTAAATGCAAGGTTCACAAACACACATACACACACACACACACACACACACACACACACACACACACACACACACACACACTTTTGAAACCAGGAAAATGAACTCACCTATGCGATGCATATTTAGATCTATACATGTCGATACATTGTGTCCTCCGGTTTTTATCTTGAGCAAATATGCCGGTTTACTCTTTGGTTTCAACGGTGCATCGTTCTTGAAGAACCAGTCATGATTAAAACATCTCTTTTGCTTTCCATCCAAAATAGGATGCGAAAATTCTGCTTTTTGATGTGGTACTTGACAGTGAGCTTAGCTTCTCGTAACAAAAAACGAAAGTGAATATCTAATAAGTATTCTTCACACCACATTGCTGCATTGAAGAACAAACATTAGATTCCAGTTTGAAGCTATCTCAACTCACTGATACAATACAACGGCGCTTCTTTAAGTCTAAGCGTACTGACACCATCACTCAACCACGGAAAATACACAGAGCCAAGGGGAAAAGGAGGGGGAGGGAGGGCGTGCTCAGTATAAGGTTTGATCTGGAGCCGCGAGGGTGTGCAAACTAGATCAAGCGTCAAGCCATGTCTGGGTACTTTCGACAGCGCAGCTTCAGCCCCCGAGCTTAATAGAACCATTAAGTTTCTTTGTATCGACCTTGAGTCATACAAGGTCAGTACCCCAGTGATATTCAGTCTGTGGGAACTTACGCGCTGGGGCTTAGGGACAAAACAATGAAATTTCATTCTCCCCGGCGGAAGAAGCACCTAAGTGGATGGATATACAGTCGGAGAAAATAGTAGTAGACACACAGACTAATCAGATCAAATTTCGAGTTATTGTGCACCAGGAGTCTCGTTTGGGTGTTCGTGGAGTTTCGCTTTTTATCGGAATACATTTAATGTTTTGTCCCTTTAAATGTTTTGTTTTGATCTTAGTCAGAGAAGTAACTTTATGGTGAAAAAACGAGGTAGGACTGAAGCTGCAAGCCCCCCCCCCCCCTGCAGAAACCACTGGTTGCAACCCCTATGTCTGAGTAACTTATTATAAAGATCTTTGGATGCTCTGATGGAGGTGTAATATAAAGTCTTCTTTGTATATTATATTCTTTTCTTGCTTTTCTTCCCACCAGATTACTGCACAGTGGTGTCCAATATCGAAGTGTTTGTTCGCATCTATTCATTGATTTGATGTTTCCTCACTTGAATAGACCCTTTGTATAGACATTTCTAAAAATTGGCGGAGTTCACTTTCTTTATTCTATACCTCCTGGCTCAGCACCCCACATTTAGTAGAGCGTTGAGCGGACAAAACACATAATTGATGAAAGTAGGCTTATAATTGTATTTGTATTTATCAGTAATTCGTATTCATAAACAATCTCGTTTACTTTCAAATTATGGATTTGTATTTGTTTTGGTTGCAGTTCCCGGTCATGTTTGGAAAATCAAGAACTCGTTTCGCGTGAAGCTGACCTCTAGCTCTGTGATCGCTGTATGGGATGGATCTGTTCATAATGATGCTGTCGGAGGCGATGATCTACATGTGACTGTATTCTGGTGCAAGGGTGTACGCCCCGACAACTTGTGTCAGGTCAGTGTGGAGTTTGTGTATCATTAACTTACTCAGTGGCTTTATACATATTTGACACAAGGTGTGACTCTTTGTCTCGATTGTCCGTGCTCTCTGAACTAATTTAACTGTATTAAATTGTAATGATTACAATGTAGTACTGAACGAAGAGAAACACGTGTGAGTTACATAATATAATTGAGGACGTTTAAAAAAAATTAATTAAAATGATAAAAAATCATGATGCAGTGGTTCTTCTGGAAAAAATAATCTCCTCCATAGCTGTCTGGGGGAGGGGATGAGGGTTACTATAGATGCCAAATTTGGCTAATTTGTAATGAAACTAGATAGTGACTGAGAGAAGCTGCGACAGGCCACAGACTTGGAGTTCTGATACAGCAGCAAACTGTTATTGCAGTAGGCCTAGATGACCGTTCTTTATCATGTTGGGAGTGTTGGTATGGGACGTGGAGGGACTGGTGCAATGAGATAAGTCTCAGTTTTCACACTTCTAGTTTCAGTTTTTGCTTCAGGGATAATACTAATAGAAAAATGTGTGCTGCATTTGCTTTTATGTTTTATTGCTAGTTCCTGGTTCATTTGCCTTACAGAAACCTTGTTAGAATAGACTTATTGATACATTTTATAGTGGGTTACTTATCAGCTAGCTGCTATATATCATTATTTTTGGGCACTTGTTGGTCTATGGACGTAAGTTAGAAAAGTATGCCCACGATGCTACCGCCGTTATCTGAATATTACTGACCAACACGTAATTGCCATGGAATTTGAGAGTGATAGTAGTGATAATGGTTTTTTGTGATCTCAAAAAGTGCTGATTTTCTTGAGCTGTTGGCTTATATCCTCTGTATCTCATTTTTTTCTCTTTTAGATGGATTGGTGATCTATCTGATTGTTATACTTTTTGGATTTTTTTTTTTTTGGTAGGAAAAGAGATGTAATCTGTGCTGAAGAAATCTCTTGTCAGTCTCAGGTGTTAATGTAGGCCTACTTTGTGTGCTTTCTGTGAAGTTCAAATGTTCTATGTGTCACGACACAGGAATCAGGCGTTCGTCATTTTTGGGGGCATCTGAGGTTATTGAATTGGTATAATCATAAAACTTGTTTTCTATCTTGCTTTCAATTGAAAACTATCCATATATATATTATCTTTAAAAAAAAGTCGAGATATTCACGATGAAATGGGGTTTGAGTCGTCTGGGGTCAGGGGTAAAATTAGCAAGAAAATGTTTGCAAAATTTATGTGAATTCCAAAGCTGCAGAGTCTTTGGAAACTGCAAATTGACTTTTTGTGCCCTTTCTCAACATTTTGCTGTAAAATCCACACAGAAATGTACTTTTGAATGGACACAAAAGGTGTTGAAGAAAATAAAATCGATAAAAATTGTGCCCAAGTGACGAAAAAAATGTCTTTTATTTCATTTCTTTTTGACGAGTGCTCATTTAAATTTCACCATGATGCCTCTCTCTCTCTCTCTCTCTCTCTCTCTCTCTCTCTCTCTCTCTCTCTCTCTCTCTC
>NW_004797498.1:607064-623252 GCF_000002075.1 Aplysia californica
CACACACACACACTCACAGACACAGACACACACATATGTATTCATTCAAACATAACTTTTTTGTTTCTGGTTTTGAAACACCTTTTCTTCAGAATGACATTTTGTGGAAGAGGACTCGATTGTCTGAAAGTGTCCTGAAGATTGAAAAAGCACTTGATAACCCTAGAGGGTACCTGTATGGAATTTCTATCGAAAGTACACCTGCAAGTGGTATTTTTTGGACAAGTTGCATCTATGTCAGCGAAACAGGTAATTTCTTTTACGTACCGTAGTACATACCTGCATCCTATTGTGGAACGATACATGCATGAACTGTAACTAGATCTAAATCTCCTTTACAACATCACAAATGTTATAAGTGTAAGCTTATGACTTTCGATCTTCTTCTTTTAATCGTTTTCGTCCTCTCATTTCTTAAAAATCTGGGGAAAGAATATTGTTACACCACATGGATCAAAAAATGTTGCCATTACCTTTCTCCTCATTTCCCTTTTCTACTTTTCATCCTGTAACCCGTGAGCATAATGTTATAGTTATAGTCAAGCGCTTTAAATAAAATATAGCTATCCACTGTACTAGTATGATTAGAAGTAGGCCTGTATATATATATATAACAAATACACACTCACACAAGCATTTCATTATAACATAAACTAATATTAGGGGGTTTCACGCTCGCCCGGCGAGTGGGGACTTCCGCTAAAATCCCGGGTTTTTTCTCTTTCTCGGCTCATAAGTTTATTAGTTCTTAGCCTAGCCTAGCATCATAAAACCAACATGAAACGAGAGGTCTATATGTGCTTTTTGTTGCCATGTTAGTATCAATGGGGGGAGAAATATGTAGCATTATCGATTTTTGAGTTAAAACTACAAGGTTCGTTACGCGTTCTACCGCAAAGCGTGGCACGCAAATTTTGACAAATTTAGAGTGCAGCTTGTTTCGGGCGGTTTATTCAAGCTGAATTTTCGATCGCTAATTGTTGTAGATGACCTTAGAAATCACTTGATTCTGTAGTAGAATTGGACGCTGAAGAGTTTGCAACCCACCCAGAGTTTGTACGACGCTTGTGTAAAAAGTTATGGTAAAATATATATTTTACCTTCAAAATTCTTTTTTTAAATTAACAATAGAAAATGCTCCCGGGGGACGTTAGATTGATAGCTAAATCAATTAGCTGTCTAGAAATGTCATTTTTGTTAAAAATGATTAAAGTTTTGTAGAAGAAAATCGAACTTTACTACACTACCCTAGTTCACTTCGTAAGGTACCAAAAAAAAATCACCCGCTGAGTCAGAAGTCAGAGGCAAGTAACTCTGGATTTTTAATGTAACTGATGTAAACAAACAACTGTCATCAAAGGTATGACTAGTTTTGGTAGTACAAGGGTGACCAAAATTATTATTAACGGCCAAAGATACTTTTTTTATATTTGAATACTGAATATAAGAAAGTTGAAACTAAAATGAAACTTTCAAAGTCAAAGGATATTGAAAAATGTGGTAGGATTTGGTCTTTCTCCAATATGATAAAAAGAGTTAATTCGTATCAATCCAAGAAGGAAAAGGTTGATTGAAGAAAGCGCAGGTCAGGTACTAGAAAATCTTGATCGATGACGGGGGGGGGGGGGGGGGGGGGGGAGAGGGGGGGCGTCACCCCCTCTTTTTTTTTTTTTTGGGGGGGGGGGGGGGGGCGGTCCCCGACTCTGTGTGCATAACGCTAGCATCTGCGTTTGTCGCAGCCGCGACCCGCGAATCGTATTTTTTGGTCAGCGAATAGCGGCCGCGATTTTCGCATAAGTTTAAAAAAAAGACAAAACAACAAAGCTACTTCATAACATATTAGACATGTATTTTGATAAGTTTTAAGATGTCCATGTGTATCTATTTTCATGCGGAGAATATAAGTACATTACATTACATACTATTTATATTGCTGTCTGTCTTTTATTTTTCTCTCTTTGTTGTGTTTTAATTTGTTGGTGAGTTAATTTTTCTAAAAATTGTTCTGATTATTCGTTTTTCTTCTTTTTTTTTTCGTTTTTACAGCGTAATGTCCTTTAATTTAATGCTGTTCCTACCCTTTTAAAAATATAAATGTGTTATGTTAGAGTGTGTCTCCTCCAAAACCGAATACTGACACTGGCACACCCCAATTGTGTGTGATTCCATAATATAATTTACGTGTGGTATCCTACAAGCCTACTTTTTCTTGAATTACACACGTTTGGGGACAAAACAGCCAATCTTCAGTTAGGTGGACTCGCGCCCTAATTAGTTAATTTTTGTGGTTATTTATACGTGCTGTTCTAGTTTTGATTTCATTCTATTGTGAAACCTTTATTTTCAACGTTTTTGACCCTCTTGGTGACTACAAATGATGTTCTAGATGCTCAAAACAGAGCACAAGAAATTCTGGTGCTATAGATTGTTACCTCTATCAACATATTGCTATATTACGTCGTTACAGAGAGTTGAAAGCTTGAAAATTAATGGTAACTTTTTTTGGCAACTTTTGCCACTTTTTGTGGCTACTTTTGGACAAAAAATGGCAACAAACGCAGATGCTAGATTACGCAGTAATCATTTGGTGCAGAGTTAAAAATAAATTGAAAAATCTTGATGATAAGTTCACTTGGCAGCAAGGCAAGGTGAAATAATAATTAGTATTGAGCTCCTCAGAAGAAGGATATTATTATATAAATGATTGTTGCTCCTGCCAAGTACAGTGGCTCAGAAGCCCATGTTACTTTGAACTTCTGTTGTGAAATGAAAAAACGGAATCTTGTTGTTGACTGAGAATATTGCTGGTCTGGCAATTGGTAATATGGCATGGTATCGTAGGGAGTTTACTTACTATGTACTTTGTCTATCTTTAGCAGCCTCTGTTACCTTTATACTTATGGTGTCGAGGCGAGAAGCAAACATCTTTCTCTTGATTGTTATGTTTGCTTGTATTGTTTTTGTTCAATGTTTCTCCTACTGTTCCAGCAGTTGAAAACATCTCTGTGTTGTTGATTTATTATTGTAATATGACATCAATGACCTCTGGCAGTCTGGCCTTCTCAAGCGAGCGAGGGATGAGAACGTATGTATATCCATTAGGTAAATTATGGACCCAGTATGCATGATCACACTGGGTTGGGTCAGAATGAGAAAAGGGCTGGCCATTGCTCGTGATATCAAAACAGGTCTCTGCTGTGTTTCATCAAATTTGACGTGTGAGTCCATTAGGGCCTCCTATTGCATTCCGTGCGCAAAGAAAAGATCTGACTCTGCTATGTAGTAGCCTTCTGATTGACAGGTGACTTGCATCCAATGGACAAGATTATGACCAAGAAAATCCAACATTTAGAACAATCAAAATTTGTTCAAACCTCGCCTATTTGGTAGCTTTTACCCCCCCCCCCCCTTTGAAGGAAAAGCAAGCCATCCCCAAATGCATCAAACTGCATCAAATGGTGCTTTGACAGAACTGGGTATTTGAGTATTATGCCTGGAGCTCCTTGGCAGGATCAGATGGGGTCAGATCGAATCAGGTCATTTAATGGCGGCTTCAGAGCACACTACTAATACTTTGTAATGAACCCCGTCCTAGTTGTGTCAAATTTGACCCACAGCTACATCAGCTCACCATTCCTTTAAGCACAGCTGGCATATGATGGAGGATTTGAAATGCAGCAAATTGTGAAGAGTGCTGATGAATAAGATTTCCCTAGAGCCCCCCCCCCCCCCCCCCCCCCATCATTCCCCGGCCCAACATAATAGGTTTGATTACTGAAATGATAACTCTTATGTACACCTTTCGTTCACAGAACATCCGGGTATTCCCGTTCCAAAGGACGTCGTTGTGCAGTCGAGTGGCCCTGGCAGTCTTTTACTCACTTGGCCCATGCAGACCTGTACCTATGAGACAAAGGCCATTGTCACTGGATACGTCGCTAAATATTGCAAGGAACATGAGTGCAATGGTTGGTGGAACATTGTAAAAATGTTATTAATTGTTGTGTCCATGATTTTTAGAAGAGTTTGGGATATTTTCTATATTAGTCCATCCTATTTCAATCAGTACTGTATGAATGGTGTCAGGAATTTTTTTTTTTTTGATCATTCAAAAAAATATACATAAATACACTTTTTTAAGATGAGAATTTGAACCCACCATACCCTCTTCCTGGCCTTAAACCACCACTATGGAAAAAGAAAGGCAACAAACGGGACTGCACACTGTACAGAGGCATCTCTTTATTAAGGGGGGGGGGGGGGGGTACACCTGAAGGCTATCTCGCTTATAACTGGACAAAATTTTACCAAATTTCACACATGTAACATGCATAGTAAAAAGTTGTTCCCGCATCCGATCCGGACATTGGGGATTGCTTTGTTAGTGAGACAACTTTCTGGGCCTTCGGCGTATTGTGGCCAGTTCCTTTCCACGCTGCCTTTACCTCCCCAACTCGAAGTCAGGTACCTATTACTTCTGGGTGGGCAGGAGGGGGCGAAAAAAATCCGTGTCCGAACCGAGGCTCGAACCCGGACTTTCCGCTTCGGAGACGAGCGCACTAACTGCTCTGCCACCGCACCCTCAACAGGCATAGTAAGGAGTCTTAAAATCCGCAATCAAATTTGAGAAAAATGTTTCGTTTCCAAGGATACGGCGATCATATTCGATTTTGTTGACATGTCTTACGTAATGAATACCGCACTTATTGTCCATGGAAATTGATTGTTTTTTTGCATGCGTGTTAACAAACATTAGATCGAAAAATTTGTCTGTTGTTTTTTTATACTAAATGAATTAGGAATTTATTAATACATCTTTTCCTCAGGTAGCATTCAAGTGTGCAAAAAATCCCTAAAAATCCACACTCCAGACAACACCAACAAAAAGCTATTCCATTTATCAAACATTCAACCAACAAATATTGAGTATTACATCTTTTCTTCATTCTGTGAAAATTTCATGAAGATCAGATGAACAATAGTGGAGTTATTTAAAAAAAGTATAGAGAAAAGTCGCGTATTGAGAAAACGGCCGATAAAGAAAAATAAAATATTGGACTTTATGAGGAAATGGTGGGGACAAAAATGCTCGGTATGGGACAAAATACTGTTTTTGGGGGTTCTTATGCGATGAAATAGTAGTAGGAGAGGCCGAGGAAGCTAAAAATGCCTACAACACTAATTCCATAATTTTGAGCCGAATCGGGGAATTGGGGGTGTAGCCCCCCCCCCCCCCCCCTCTTTAAGTCACGTAGGGAAAATATACGCCAAGATGCTAGAACAGCGGATAAGACCTATTGTGGAGAGAAATCTGAGCAACGCTCAGTTTGGATTCCGAAAGGCAAGAGAATGCACGGATACTGTATTCGCATTAAGACAGATGTGCGAGAAAACAATCGAACACAACAAAGAATCCAACATCGTCTTTATAGACCAGGAGAAGGCTTTTGGCACAGTAAACCATGCAAAACTCTGGAAGACACTTGAAAAGTATTGCGTCAGAGGATGTTATGTCAGAGCTCTATACACCAACAGCAAAAGCTCAGTAAGAACGAAGGAAGGCAATGCAGACTGGTTCAAAGTAAGATCTGGAGTACGACATGGATGCCTTTAATCTCCCCTACTGTTTATAATATTTAAGGACACAAGAACGCAAGTCTCAAACCAAAGCCTAGAAAGCCTAAATGATCTTCTATTTGCAGACAACCAAACCAACAAAGCCTCCAAAATCACAGTACCGAACTGAACAACAGCTGTTGAAAATTTAACATGAAAATAATCACATCAAAAACAGAAGTTATGAAAGTGAGCCGAAACCATAGTCCCCTGAACATCCATATCAATAGTAAACAACTGAAACAGATGAAGGAGTTTAAATGTCTATGCTGTACTTTTTTTTTTTAAACGGGTCCGTCTTATTTTACTTAGCTTTATCCGTCCTCTTGTACCTCTAGGGCGTTGAGGGGAGACAGAGCTTCCTGTCTCTAGCAAGTTTGATTGCCTGGCTGGGTGGGATATTGAATGTTCTCAGGGTATCCTTCACACTCTGGATCCAGGTCTTTCTTGGTCTTCCTCTTGCTTTGTACCCTGACACATTCCTGTAGTAGACTTTACTGGCAGGCTGGTTAGGTGCCATACGTGTGAGATATCCCAACCCCCTGATTGTTTGCCTTCGGATGTAGTGGAGGACAGATGTTGTTCCCACCATTTCTCTAATCTTGTAGTTTCTGACCATGCCCCGTCTGGTTTTGTTGACGGCTCTCCTTAGACATCTCATCTCGCTGGTGGTTATCTTACGTTCCAGACTTTTGGTCAGGGTCTATGTCTGACACTGGTAGGTCAAGGTGGGGATGAAGATAGAGTTATAATGAGTTGGTTCTTTGGTCTCAATGAGGATGTTAGGATGTTTGAGGAGCGGGGCAGGCTAAAGATAGAGTTATAATGAGCTTGGTTCTTTGGTCTCAATGAGGATGTTAGGATGTTTGAGGAGCGGGGCAGGCTAAAGATAGAGTTATAATGAGCTTGGTTCTTTGGTCTCAATGAGGATGTTAGGATATTTGAGGAGCGGGGCAGGCTGGTGGGTGACGTTGTTAGCCTTTTGTACTCTCGTCTCAATTTCTCTGTTGAGACGTCCGTCTTCCGAAAAGATGTTACCAAGATACTTGAACTCGCTGACTAGTTTCAGCGGATTTTCGTCAATTGTGATGTTAAGGTTGCCAGGTGTTCTGCTGACTTTCATTGTCTCTGTTTTGCTTTTACTCATCTTCATGTTGAGCTTTTCACTTTGTGTATTCAGCCAGTCTCGGTGCTCCTGAAGTTGCTCCTCTTTCTCTTGTGCCAGGCTTTGATCGTCCGCAAACAGCATCTCATTCAGATCTATCGGGTTGGAGTTTGCTAGTTTTGTAATTTTGTCCATGTATATTATAAACAGTAGAAGTGATAACACACACCCTTGTCTTACTCCAGATGACACGTCAAACCAGTCAGAGAGTCCGTTTTGGGTGCGGACTGTGCTCATACTGTTGGTACAGATGGCTCTGATGTTGTCCCAGAGTTGTCCCCTAATGCTGTACTCTTCAAGTGTTTGCCACATTTTGTTTCTATCTACTCTATCAAACGCTCTTTCCTGGTCTACAAACACAAGATTTAGTTCTTTGTTGCATGCAATTGTTCTTTCACTCAGTTGTCTTAAAGTTAGAGCGAAGTTAGCGTCTCTGCACCCTCTCCCTTTTCTGAAGCCCATCTGCGCCTCACTCAGTAATGGTTCCACCTTGTGACTTGTACGCTGTTCCAAGGTCTTTGCGTACATATTGCCTGTGTGGCTCAGAAGGGAAATTCCCCTGTAGCTGTTGCAGTCTTTCTTGCTGCCTTTCTTCTTCCAGATTGGTATCACAACAGCACGCTGCCAGTGTTCTGGGACTTTCCACTCCCTCCAGGCTTTTTTCGAATATTATGGTCAGCCAGGTGATTGCTGTTTCTCCACATGCCAGGATGGCTTCAGTTGTAATGCCAGCAATGCCTGCTGCTTTGTTCCTTGGGCTATTCTTCAGTGCCTGCTGTACCTCTGATCTTAAGATGTTTGATTCTTCTTCTTCTGCGTATTGTAGTTGAAATTGGCTTTGCGTGTTTTCTTGGCTGCTTGGGCTAAGGAGTTCCCTGAAATACTCCTGCCACCTGTTTTTAATGCTATCTTCTTCACTGAGTGGGTTTCCATCTTCGTCATTGACAACTGTTGTGAACGGGTCCATAGACAGAGAAACAAAAATGTGAACCCAAAAAGCCAACGCTGTCACCTTTCAGCTCGCACCACTCCTTTATCACCCAAACATCTCCATTGACACAAAGAGACAGCTTATCACCTCAATATCCATACCAACATTATGCTACTGGTGCCAGACCAGGACATTAAGTAAAACCCATGAAAGCAAAATCACCTCATGCGAAATTAAATGTTTCCGCAAAACCTTTAACACCACAAGACGAGACAGGCAGAGAAATGAAGAAGTAAGAGCAGCTATAATTACTGAGTCCTGCCTGCATTACATAGAAAGACAGAATAAAATGGTTTAGCCACCTGTTACGTGTGTCACCTGGCCAAACAGCCTCTAGACCTTACAACACCAAGCGCTCAAGCTATAAAGGAAAAGGACGGCCACGCAAAAGGTGGATCGAGGGTGTCAAGGAAACCCTAAGAAAACATATTATCACAACTGAAATAGCTGCGGAGCTGGCCTACTGTTAAAAACTGCATCTCCCCTCGACGCTTCACGTTAACGGAAGATGAAAAAGTAAACGTAAAGTAAGTAGGTATTTGCTTATTGTTTAGGAAAGAATGTATACAATCCTCCTGTAGAGTACAGTAGCTCTCGGTGGTTGAACTATAATATCTGGTCTCGTGGTCTAGAGGTATTGTGTTTGCCTCTCTGTCAAAATATTCCTGGATCAAAACCTGCCAGTGACAAAAAAGATTACGTCTCTAAAATGTTCTTCTATTCTCGAATCCTGTTCTGACTTCTGCTTCCTCTCCACTCTCTCACTTCTCCACACCATCACACCCCCCTCCCCTCCCGGCCTTTCTTTACTCCTTTCTCCCTTACCCCTGACTCCTTCTAGTGCTACTCATGCATGGCTCATTCTTATTGCTGTCTCTTAGCCACACACTTGCTCTTAGGGTAGGTAAAAGAATATTAAGAATATAAATAGCATTAGTACAGTACTTATCCCCTTCTTGAGAGCAAACTCCATAAATAATATGACCTAATCGTGTTGCAAGTGCCGTGAAACACTTACTGAAGCTTTACTTTTGCTTTTTAGATCAAAACAGTATTGTCTAAAATGAAATTGAGTATGAATGATTACATACACAATTCCATCTTGGACAGGTTTCTAGATCTCTCCGTCTGATTGGGCAATTTCGACCAATTCAAAAGGTAGGCTAGGCCTATGCTATACTTCAATCGGCACCTTCAACAATTTATGTTTTAGTAATTTCGTCCATTGGACATTATAAGGTCGGTTGTTATAAGCCAAATTGGTATCCTAAAACTGTCCGTATAATATAAATACTGCACAGTAGGGGGTCTGGCAGTAAATACACGTATACCATGTTACCCATGCCATTATTTTGGGCGAGGGGGGGGGGGAGGGGAGGGGATAAAAGAATCACGGGATGAGCGTTGGTAATAGAATGAAGAAAGCAGTATTTGGGTTCTCCTCTTTAATTTATGTGGTTCTGTATTTTCTTCTACTTTAAAAAATCATAATGATAATTGATTTATAATAATAATACAATTGCATTTACATCGCGCATATCCGGATATCAAAACTTTACAGCATCTTCTATGCACACAAATTATTATTTCGCAAGCTGTCTTCAGAATACTCAGAATTCTTGTCAGCTTTCCTAGAAACACATAGATCATTTTAAAGCATACTTTGTCCAAAACTGATGATTTATATTCTCTATATCATTGTCTAATGTGAAATCCTCATTGTCATCCGCCCCATTTTTCTCTCCACAGATACATCTAAAATCCAAAAAGTAGATGTGCCGGCAAATGTGTCACATTGCACGCTATCAGGTCTGACCACAAAGCAGACTTACCTCTTGACTGTGCAAAGCAAATCGCACAGAAGATTTGGGGTTGAGGCACATCCCTGGAAATCAGCGATTGTGAGGGAAGGTATGTAATTTGTCCATGTTAGAATTATTGACAATTACGATGAATGACAATGAGAAGCTTGTGTACAACAGTAGTGAATAATTCCAGTATAGCTTAAAATAAATAACAAATACGAGACACAGCTGAACTGTTTGGCGATTTTTTTTCTGCCTCTGAGAAAAACAATGATTTCTGTTCTTTACCTACATCGTGAATAGACCTGAGAAACTTTGTTTTCAGAATAAACATGTTGTAAAGCTTAATTGATATTTGTTGTATGATGAAATCTATATTGGATTCTTATAACTTATATAGATGAGGCTTCCACACATTTTTGGACAAAACGCTACATATCTGCATTATATTTTTTTTAAAGGAGACGAATCCTGATCGAATAATGTTAATTTTTTTAAAAGCATCCCTGGGTCTGATCTAAAAGTGATAAATGATACCAGTACTCATAAAACGTCCGTTATAATGATAACAAAATCAACAGAATGTGTGGTTTCGTTAAACTGTGTGTATGAGCAGGTCAAGTAAGCCAGTATAATTCTGTCTCAGTCTATATTTTTATCTAAATAGTTGCTTTTTAATTTTGTTCAGCCTCAAGCTATAATACCATGTCTATATGTTTCAATTTCAACTAAAGGGGAACTTTTAAATATGAGAAAGACTAACACATTATTATTACACGACTTCAATAATTAGGAATGGAAAGAACTGCTGGCAAACTTTCTCTAACCACGAGCGAAGTCACGTGGTTTGGGGAAAGAATTTAATTTTTGCCCAGTTGATTTTGTGTTGCTAGTTGTCAGGAAAGTCGACCGCTCTTGTCCCGTTTTGTTTTTCAGAACCCCCTCCCCCTTTCCACTGACTGCAGTTATTTAAAGAGGAATGTTTATGGTTTGTTTAAAAAAAAAAAGAAAGTTAATAGTTTCGCCCAAACGAACAGGTGTTTGTCGCTTTTTGTTGTCAAACTGTTCGCATGCTCGCTCTCTCTCTCTCTCTCTCTCTCTCTCTCTCTCTCTCTCTCTCTCTCTCTCTCTCTCTCTCTCTCTCTCTCTCTCTCTCTCTCACTCTCTCTCTTTCTCTCTCTCTATCTATCTCTATCTATCTCTCTCTCACTCACTCACTCTCTCCGTCTCCGTCTCTCTGTTGGTGTGTGTATGCATGTGTGTGGGGAAGGAGGGGGGAACGTGCGCATGTGTCTGCCTGTCTCTGCATGGCGAAATCACAACTTGCCTTAGAGAAAAATGTTGCGCACAGAAGATGGTTTTTATGGAGGCTTCTTGTGGGACAAGAATTTTGTAATGCTCTTTAAAAGATGTACTGTCTTCTCCTCTCTATGATGAGCCCAAGATATTTTGGTTGTTGTTTTTTTACTCGTGTTGGTGCATGTGAAGTTTACTAGGTTTACTTCGGTGTTTCTAAACTGAAAGAAAAGTGTTTCCCTTTATTTATCTTTGAAATATATGCACAGTATTTCTATTTACGATCTCCATAACTATATCATAAAGAGCCAAATAGGTTGTAGACCTACACAATTAAATCAGTTATATTTTAAGTACCCCCCCCGCCCCCAAGATATTGCGTAATTGATAGCGGACAGTTTTTATTATTATTTTGTTTCCCAAACAAACAAGGTGGGAAACACATTTTTTCCGCATATAACATACATTTTGAGTATCTTTTGCACCTCCTCACTATCCTGTTGATTCTGCTTCTCCCTATGACAATTTAATTCATTCATTGATGAGTTAGTTTGTGACCTTTTTCAAAATCTTTTAGATAGAAAAGACGTTCATTGAGAGATGCTACAGGCTACGAAAGTAAAAAAGGACATGTAACGACATGTGAATGAGAGTAAATTTGGGTATAAAATAGATCTAACTGTGGTACTTTAGGAGAGATCTCCCATTGTATCATGTGACCTGTGTTTGTTTGGTGAGTTCACCAGCTCACTCTCACTCTCACTCAAAAAGAGTCAGTCAAGAAACTTCCGAGTGAACAAATGACTTTACAATCTCTGAGCTGTCTCTGTTAACAAAACGGTCGCGACTTTACAGAACCCATGAAGCCCATGATGACATGGAAGAAAGGGAAAATAATAAAAAATAAAATGAAGTGACTAGCAGCAATGAGTTCAAGTCAGAAAAATAAAAAAGTAACAATTATTGCTGTCGATTTTTAACTTAGTGGCGAAGAGCAATGGGCCCGGACTACAACAGCACGACCAGAACTGACATAATGTCCTTGTTATAGCCTTGAAACACGTTTATCATCACTTTTTAACTAAGAACTTGTTCACTTTTGTCTGTCTGCGCTAAAAAAAACACACTCTTTCTCATTTACAAACCTACCTCTATGTCCACGAAAATTTGCATGACACTTCTGCAGGCCAGCGACCATACAAAATGAATCTGTTAAAAATCTGTATCGAGTAATAAAGAAAACTTTCTTTCTTTCGGCTCTATATTGAAAATCACTGTTCAGGTGCAACACAGGATCACAAAAATAAATGATTCACTGTAACCAAGCCACAAATTGTTCACTTTGAGGCAGTGACCCCACCTTGCCCCCACATTTCAGTGTCAGCGTGTTTATTTCACCCCCATGAATGTAAAGCTTGTTCACGTTCATCTGACCCCGTTGCAAAAATAAATGCATTTATTAATATACCTCTACTCACGAAACTTCGCATTGTACTTTTGCAAGCCCGTGACTAAAAAAGAATATTTTCCCAAAAATGTTGATCCAATACCAAAAAAAAAGTGTGAAGAGCATGCGGATAAGGAAAGACCCATACAACTCGACACGCATTATAAATGATAAAGAGGGAAACGCCATTCTCGGCAAACATACAATCAAGAAAAGATGGGAAAATTACTTCCAAGAACTGCTCAACCCAGACGCTTGCCACGGACAACAAGTAGAGTTCCAACCACCCTATGGAAATCAAACAGATCCACCAATACTTCCCAGCGAAATAGAAAAGGCACTCAAGACCAGCCCCAAGAACAAAGCCCCAGGACCAGATGACATCACAGCGGAAGCCATGAGAGCTTGTGGAAACACCGGTATACTGTGGCTGAGACGTATTTTCAACAGAGCCTGGAAACAAAGAAAATGGTCAGAAGACTGGCAGAAAGCCATAGTGGTAGCATTATGGAAAAAAAGGGCAACAAACGCGACTGCACAACATATAGAGACATCTCATTGTTACATGTATTATGTTAAGCCACTCAGGAAAAATGTATGCAAAGATACTAGAGCAGCGCATAAGACCTATTGTAGAGAGCAAAGCTCAGTTTGGATTCCGAAAGGGAAGAGGATGCACGGATGCCGTATTCGTATTACGACAGATATGCGAGAAAACAATAGAACACAACAAAGAATCCAACATCGTCTTTATAGACCAGGAGAAGGCTTTTGACAGAGTAAACCATGCAAAACTCAGGAAGACACTCGAAACGTATGGCGTCAGAGGACAATTGTTAGATAATGTCAGAGCTCTATATACCAATAGCAGAAGCGCAGTAAGAACGAAGGAAGGAAATACAGACTGGTACAAAGTAAGATCTGGAGTACGACAGGGATGCGTTCTATCTCCCCCCCTGTTTATAAAATATATGGACACAATAACGCAAGAAGCAAACCAAAGCCCAGAAAGCCTAAATGAATTTCTGTTCGCAGACGACCAATGTTTAATTCATCATGACCAACAAAGCCTCCAAAATCACACTACCGAACTCAACAACACCTGTGAGAAATTCAGCATGAAGGAGCACATCAAAAACAGAAGTTATGAAAGTGAGCCGAAACCATAGTCCCCTGAACATCCATGTCAATAGTAAACAACTGAAACAGGTAAAAGAGTTTAAATATCTTGGCAGCACTTTTTCTGAAAACGGGTACATAGACAAAGAAATAGAAATGCGAACTGAAAAAGCCAACGCTGTCACCTACCAGCTCGCACCCCTTCTATCTCATCCAAACATCTCCATGGACACAAAGAGACAGCTTATCACCTCAATATTCATACCAACATTATGTTATCAGTGCCAGACCTGGACCTTAAGCAAAACCCATGAAAGCAAAATCACCGCATGCGAAATGAAAAGTCTCCGCAAAACCCTTAACATCACAAGACGAGACAGGCAGAGAAATGAAGACGTAAGAGCAGCTATCGGCACTGAGTCCTGCCTGCGTTACATAGAAAGACAAAGGATAAAATGGTTTGGCCACCTGTTACGCATGTCACCTGACCAGCCAGCCTTGAGAGCCTACAACACCAAGCACTCAGGCTATAAAGGAAGAGGAAGGCCACGCAAAAGGTGGATCAAGGGTGTCATGGAAACCCAAAGAAAACATAACATCACAAATGAAAGAGCTGCGGAGCTGGCCTACCATAGAAAACTGCATCTCTCCTCGACGCTTAACGGCAACAGAGGATGAAAAAGAAAAAGTAAAAGTAAAAGACAACAAACAAAAAAAAAAAAAAAAGATTTTCTCTTTGAGCCCTATATTAAAAACCACTCTTTGGCTGAATTCTCAGGATCACTAAAATAAATGACTTACAGACACTTTCAATAACCTTGGCTGCAAATTGCTCATTTTGAGATTTCGACACCACTCGGAACCTTAGTATGAGTGACCTATGCGAATGGGCTTTTCAATTATGTTGGTCATCCACCTTTTCGATCGTATTCGAAGGTCTTAGATGATTAAACAGAACGATTTCATTCCAGATCTAGATCTATCTTGTTTTGATAGCGGTCAGACGAAAGTGAACAAGGAAAGTCCTTATCTTAATTTTTTCTAGTTCCTTAGTCTCATGGAGGTTGACAAGATATAATTATGAAAATAATATAGTGCAAGCCATGCTCTACAGCAGGCTCTTTGCAGTATACAACTTTTTCCGTAGACTCTATGGACCGGCTATTACTTGGGAAAAGGAACACTCATTCATCTGCAGTAGATTGAGCACCCTGTGCCCTGTGCCTACTTTACATTTATCATGTTCCAGTTACATGTCTCACCACCCCGTGGGCAGACAATGTGACGATGTGGTGCCAGACCAGGTCACGTTAAGTAAGACACTCGAGTCACTAATTGGAAAATGTGGATTAACACCGACGTGTATCCAGCTTTTCCCCCTCTTTACCTGCATTCTTGGTATGACGCATCATAACCAGCTAAGGCTCCTTGTAGGTCGTGTACGCATAATTCGCCATGGATTTTATTTTGCTTTGTTTGACTTTTTCTGCTTTCTTGTCCATGTGCTTTGGGATTTTGTCAATATTTGAGCCACTGTTGCAGCCAGGGATGACTGTTCCGAACGCCTAATTTTAGAAGAACTTATTATCTGTAGCCTACATTCTAAGAGGTCGCGCTCTGGGGTTTGTGATAAGACCGCTGTACCCGAAATCCTGTTGTAACCGAGATTGTTATAAATGGGGCCTACTGTAAGTGGATGCAAATTGTTTTTTGTGAGTCTGCTAAAAAGTTATAGGTTTACCAGTAAGACGTAGAATATTTTACCAGAAGAGCCACATAGTGTGTTGTTGGACCAATATATTAAATGCTTTCTTTTCTGTTTTTCAGGAAATGAGGAGGCTTCAAACGTTCCACTTATAATTGTTATAACTGCAGCTGTCTTTCTGGTGTTGTAAGTAATTTCATTCTTTTGGTGTCATCTGAATGCTTTCAGAGTACAAAAGTGATTTGGATATTTTTGTCACAGCTTTAAGAGTCTTTTGACACAATAAATATATGTAAATCATGATTTGATGCCTTTACACCACGGTACAATGGATGAATTTCATGAAAAAAATTGTCTTGAAAAAAGCTTTATACTAATTTCCAAAAGAAACTTGACTTAAAAATAGTGTTAAGTAAAAAATAAATCTTTGTAGACACAGGGACAAAATTTTACATCTGAAAAGAAGAAGCATTTCTCAATTTGAAAACCTGTATTTTAATGCACAAAATGCACACCTGGTGCTTCAAGCCCCACCTGAAGTGATAGGGTCCAAATTTAAAAAATCAGAAAATGTTCATTTTTTCAACAAGAAACTTTACATTGACCTAGTCATCCTAAATTGTGGTTTTCGAAACGTATGATAGCTCCTCTGCACTGAGACGCGGCATGATTGAAAGTCGACATTTTACTAGATTTCTGAAGCTCGCAGTTCAAATGTAAACGATGTTTTCATAAACTTATTACACACCTTTTGTAGGTTTTGAAATAAGCTACACATTGAGGGCAAAGACAACACAGAAAACGCATGCTTAACCGAATAAAAAGTTAAAAATGAAATCATACTAAACACACAGAAGTGAGTGAACTCACTTAGCTGTGTTGTCAAAATTGATTCAGAAGACGGTAAAACCAATACACTCCACTGAACATAAATATCATCATTATCCGTTTTGATTTAATAGTATTATGTTCAAAGAAAATGTGTCAAGTTTCTTTTGGAAAAGAGTATATAAATATTTGGGTGCGCCCGCGCGCGCGCGCATG
>NW_004797498.1:625303-635807 GCF_000002075.1 Aplysia californica
CTTCTTCTTCTTCTTCTTCTTCTTCTTCTTCTTCTTCTTCTTCTTCTTCTTCTTCTTCTTCTTCTTCTTCTTCTTCTTTTTCTTCTTCTTCTTCTTCTTCCCCCAAAGTCCTCGAGTGTATCTATAGGTTGTGATTCCAGTAGAGCTGATGGAGGGTAGTGTCTTCGGCAGTCTTCCTCTGATATTGTGTGGTTTGTGTGTACAGTTTTCAGAAAGGGCACATTAAATCAGGATCTTCATTTTATTTTTGCCTGGCCGTACTTGCACACTGAAAGGTGAGAACAAGTTAAAAGAACAGTTTGGTCTAAACCCTAACATGTTACTCGACAATTCCAAGATGGATTGTGTAGTGCAGCCTACATTTTGTTTCCTCTGAACTTGCTATCTAGGTTAATGTGTACCAAAGACGATTTCACTGAAAACAGTTTCAGAAACAAATAATCTAGTGTAACATTATGGTTAGAACCATTTTCATCAGTGAAAACCCTCTATATCTTTGTATAGTGTTCTGAGCATTTCAATTGATTTGCGACTAATAGTGAGTATGAGTGACATGGTGGGTAGGATGAGCACGCTGAAGTTCAGGGGTCACACTAAGTAGTCAATTTCAGGCATTCTGAAATGGTCTTGTAATGCAACTACAATATTGTCGTGCTGTAAAGCCACTTTGAATTTGTGTGGGTTGAGTGGGGAAGAGAGGAAGACGGGAAAAACAGAAAGATAAACGCATAAAGGGTTCTCTTTTAATTTAACAAAAAAATGCTTAATCTGACACTTCCCCAAAATCGACAAAGAGAGCCCACTATCGATAAGTACTCAGTACTTATTAAGGTACGAACCAACGGACGTAATTTAAGTGCATTTGCATAGGATTTAACGAAGGGGAGTAGAAAATCGGGGTACCCGACGCCAATACCCGGATAGCCGTTATAAGCTCTTTGTCCGGGTGCTCGCCCAGCCCTTCTATTGTTTAATCTCATTTTTTTTATCAAGCCACCTCCTTCTCACAGAATTTTTGAAAAATCTGCCATACTCTGTCACATTTTTAAGTATACACCGTGTTAAAATGAAAATAGCTAGTTTCACATTGAGCCGATATTCTTTAAACATTCAGGAATACTAATTCAATCCATTTTAAAAACGAAAAAAGCAACAACAATACGGAAAATTAACGTATTAGATTTATTCCCGACTTACTAGAGTGTAGGGGTGATCCACAACAGTAACACGATCAGTAGCGCGTAAAATGTCCTCTTGCATTAATGATGGCTTGACATCGTCACCGTATGGAATCAATCAATCTCTGCACTTCCTGTCGAGGGATGTTATTCCACTCTTTATACTAATGTATACAATGCTCTCACAAGTTGAAGAAGTCTTTGAGGCTAGTGTTGTCTCCTTCGAATGCGCGATCGAGCAAGTCCCATAGATGCTCAATGGGATTCAATTTCAAATCAGGTGAGTAGGCAGGCCACGGTTGAAGAACTGGGATGTTGTGTTCAGGTAGGAACTGGGTGGTTAGACGAGCTCTATGCGCTGGGGCATTGTCATTCTTAAAGGTTAATCCTTGGTTTTGAATGGCTGCAGCGAGGTGTGGTCGAAGAATCTCGTCAATGTATCGGTGTGCTGCCAAAGTGGGGTCTTGGCAGCTGATGTAATTCCTCCCCACACCATCACACTTCCACCAACAAAGGCTCTGGCCAGACTTAGGCCCTGAGGAACGAACCTCTCATTTACTCTACGGAACCCGCGTGTTCTTTCGTCTTGGTGTTCCAAAAGAAATCTGGATTCGTCGGAGAAGGTTATTCCATACCTGGCGAAGTCTTAGCCTCTTTCTGATTGTTTAGGGCGGCAATCTTATGCGGTGAGCGAGGCGCCTGGCTCGGAGTTCAAATTCTTTAAGCCGTCTCAATACAGTTGTTTTTTATATTGGGTTGACAGGTCACATGTTGTTAAACTCATCTCTGGTTTGTCTTGCTGTTTTGAAAGGATTCCGTAAATAGATGCGACAAGTGTATAAAAAGATCCTCTTTTGAAGTAGCTTTTCTTCTCCCAAGTCGACGAGATCGATCCTTTTGTGAACTTGTTGTTCGTTCAAGGTCCATTGTTGCGTACACAGTTCTTCTTGTTACATTAAAATTTCCCGCAGCAGTGGAAACTGACCCCCCCCCCCCCCCCGGGTCATTCCAACAAACTGATTTTACACATTTTCTCTTAGGCGTGATATCATGAAACGTAGATAACACAAGTTTTTAACACTGGCGAACTGTTACAAAAATGACAAAGCTTTGATGTGTACATCTTTTAAAAACAAATCTTTGCCGTGTCATGAGTAACTCTCAAAAACACAAAACATGTAACTTGCACGCAGTAACAAAACCACTCTCGCGTTCAGAAATCTGAAAACAACTCACCAGCGACAGGTATATCACGTAGTCAGTGTGTAAATTTGAAAGTAATTGGAGGAAAAGATTTGTTTAAATTGAACTTTAAAATCGAACTTAAAAATGTGACAGAGTATATAGGCCTATAATTTTATACTGTCCATTTCATGTATTATATTTTCTTATTTGTCTTTCTCATACAATCATACATGGTTGAGTACCCTTCCCCTCATTCGTATTGGAGTTGTGAGGAATACTTAAGTAGGCCTAATCTCCATACCGCGCAGCTACAATAAGTAGTTTTTCTGAGCTACTCCAGGTGTTTTGTCTCTTGATCTTTCAGTGTTTAGAAAATGGAAGGTTGCTATTTGTGTGGTGTGGTGACCTGGATGTACCAGAAACATCCTTATATTTTTACATTTCTAACGGACACTGCACCATTGGAGTCCTGTCTCATACCTCTGTGCCACAGTTTAAATCTTTAGATTATTATCTCAATATGTGAATACGTTGTATTATCATCATCATCATCATCATCCAGTGCTAGATCTGCGACAGACATCGGCGATCATGGTTTTCCATTCATTCCTTTGCTCGGATGCTCTCAAAAAAGCTACGTTTCCCTGATCTTTTCCTGTTATCCATTTGTTTAGGTTCCCTAAGTATGTTGTTCTGGGCCTACCCCTGCCTCGCTTGCCCTCTATTTTGCCAGTGAGAGCTAGATGTTCAAGACCCTTATGTCTATTCAGGTGTCCCTAAAACTGCATTTGTCGTTTCCTGATTGTTTTTAACATTGAGCGTCCCACGTGGACTTCATCAAGCACTACCTCATTTGATTTCTTTTCCTTCCACGATACTCTTAGCAGTCTCCTAAGAAACCACATTTCTGTTGCTTCTATTTTATTTTCACTGTCTTTAGTGATTGTCCAGCATTCACAGCCATATAGAAGGTTTGACCAAACGTAGCATTTCAGGACTTTCTTTTTGGTGTTCATTGAGATGTTTCTATTTTTCAGGATTGGGCTCATTTTATTTAAACTAGCCTTAGCCATTGTAGTTCTCTATAAAATTTCTGTGGAACGTTTGGCGTCAGATGTTATCATATATCCGGGATATTTAAATTGTTGGACTTGTTTGATCTTTTCACCTTTGCTAATGAGATTACAACTAGGGTTTGCTGCTTTTTTGGATATTACCATGCATTCTGTTTTCTTTACATTCAACAATAATCCTTTACGTTCACTTTCTGTTACAACAGTATCTAGAAGCAGTTGAAAGTCCTTTTCAGAGCCTACTATTAAAACTGTGTCATCTGCATACCTGATGTTATTAATATTTTCTCCATTTACTTTGAGGCCTGGACATTCTTCTATGTTTCTAAGGATTGTTTCACTGTACATGTTAAAGAGGTCTGGTGACATAGCACATCCTTGCCTATATTATACGTTGTATATATGAGGAAAATAACTATTACTTTGCAGGCCTTTTTATTAAAGTTGTTTGAAGTGTAATGTATTTTACCAAGTATATTTCTTTTTGAAATGGGTTAAAAAGACAAACATAGAAACAGAGCTTTCAAAATGTACATGGTGGGGTTTTTAGATGGGAAGTTACCAGACTTCACTAAAATTCCAATTTTAGGGGTTGAAAGAGACATTTTCATTCATTTCACAAGTTATCAACATCGAAGGTACTTACAAAATAGCCTCAAAACAAAACATAATAAGCTATTACTTTAGGAATTATTACTGTTGTTTTCCAGCAGAATTAAGGAAAAAAGAACGTACCGTTTTTAATTTTATGAAAAGCCCATATTCTACTTTTCTTGCTGCCTTCTGCTGATGTTGTTGTTGTTTTTGTTGTGTTTGTTATTGCCTCACAGCATAAACAGACTAATCACATCTTTTAATTGTAATGAAATATCTTGGAATATTGATTTTTAAAAATCTCTATGGCTGGTTTGTTTCTATTGTCATTAAATATGATTTATACTCTATCCTTTTGAGAAAATCAAATGTTAGTACGTTTTACGCATTCATTAACAAAATCTAAATAAGGTAAAGAATGTTGATTCAAGGATCGGTAAAGCTCAGACAGAATAAATTCTGCTTTACAAACAGCGGGTGGTAAGATTTACCTTCGAATTTTGGATCAGAAGCAGTCTTTTGAGATATTTAAAACTTAATAGGATGAATTCAAAACTGAGTTGTTATTATCAAAGGGAACCCCTTCCCTCAAATGAAGGGCCATTTTCTGCCTCGCCAGCAGCAGCTAAAAAGTAGTGGAGGTACATAGTGTGCCAACAATATTCAGTCAATAGAGTATCAGTGGGGGAGGGGGGGGTGGTCGAACCCATATATCTGTGGCAAATCTTTTGTGGCAAGAATTCCTTTTTCTTTATCATACTTTAACACCCTTACCCCTCGCCATATTATGTTTTTTTAATTCTAAAAAAATCCGTTGTTGGTATAACACATCTCATGTATGGGAATCAGAACTATTACATGTTTTATTTGAAGTGAAATATTAAACTAGATCTCGAACAGACTCTGAGGAAACTATCTAAGCAATGTTCAATTTCTTTGATACGCAGAAGGATAACCCAAAGAGGACCCCAGCCTCCTCTTTTCAGGGGAACGTTATTCCTAGCTCTGAATGTGCTTGTGATGTTCCACCAGAGGTCCCTCAGGTTTGTAGGCCTACTTTGGAACTTGATTATACCAACATGACTGTCATGTTTTCCCTGTGTTGTGTTGTGGCTACCCCAGAGATAGCCAGTGTACACAACCAATTGAATTCATTTGATCGAGTCGTGGCGAGACAGATTTCCCTCAAGAATGGGACAAAAGCTACCAATTTGGCACAATTGGACCGAATCCGACTTAATTCGACAATGAATTAGGCCCCAGGTCTGCCTTCAAAATCAATCATGTTTGTTTTTTCAAGGTTGTGAGTCGAATCGGCCATTTGTTATGCCAACATGGTAGCTTTTGCTCCTCCATGGAGGAAAATCTGGTTAACCTCAACTCAGTCAAATTTGACTGAATCCCATAGGTGGTGTGCACGGGGTAAAGAAGGAAAATCTTCACGCACACACACACACACACACACACACACACACACACACACACACATATATATATATATATGCAGAAACATATATATTATATATATATATATATATATATATATATATATATATATATATATATGTATGTATGTATATAAATTTATATTTACATTTTTTAAAAAGAATAATTGTTTCAAATGTTTTTAATTTATATGTATATTTTTTTTTTAAAAATATTTATATATATATATAGATTGTTTACACATATCATACGGCGACTTCATGAACAAGAAATGATCACTTCTGTATTGCTGTTTCTGTTATTCTTTTATTCCAATGAGAAGCAAGAAAAACAAAGGGCAGATGATGCCACAAACAGCATTGGCTGTTCTCGCACCTGTGGTAGTAAGACTTAGCATGTGATCTGTAGGCCAATAACTTAAAGGTACCTGAACTGAACAGAAGAAGCGTGCAATATCAGAATATCATCGAGCAATTACCAGAGTACAGACTATGTGTCAGGTTTTATTAACACTATCGTTCTTAAATATTGTTGTTAATTTATATTATGCCTTTGACTATGAGTCTGTTTGTGAGTGCAACCATACAATTATATTGTTGTGTTATTGTGTGTACAGATATGTGTGGAGGAGAGAATGTGTGTGTGTGTGTGTGTGTGTGTGTGTGTGTGTGTGTGTGTGTGTGTGTGAGAGAGAGAGAGAGAGAGAGAGAGAGTATGTGTGTGCGTGTGTGTGTGTGTGTGTGTGTGTGTGTGTGTGTGTGTGTGTGTGTGTGTGTGTGTGTGTGTGTGTGCGTGTGTGTCTGTGTGTGTGTGTTTCTGCATGAGTTATTTAAGATAAATGATTTTACATGGAATACAACAATGTCGAGGGACAGCAGCAAGCCCAGAGACAAAGTCTGCTCTGAAATTCTTCCATTATTATTCTTAAACATTTTATTTAACATCCAAAATCACATAAGTTCCAATAAAAGCTTTTATGTTTAAAAAACTGATTTTGGTTTGTTACTACTTTTGTGAGTTCCCCACTATTTGCGCAGAAAATAGTCAGAATATAATCTTTGCAATGTTTTTTTTTAAGTTAAAGAGTCATGTTTAAGGCATTTCCTGCTCTCTTTTCTGCATTACTTGCTGTCGGTAAAGTATTGATGTCTTTATTGTTCTGACCCTTATCTGTGACAAAGCTCATTCACTATATAGACAAGGGTTGCTGTGGCTCTGGTTATGTTATGCGTGTAGTTGACTTTGGAGGTAAACTTTGTCAGAAAAATGAAATGTTTTCTCTAACCAGTGGTAGGATAAACTGTAACTGTGGTGGCCTGGGGAGGTTATTCTGTTGTATTTTTACCCTTCTTTTTTCTATGTTTCAGCGTACTGTTGTAAGCAATAGCGAGCCTTCTGTCTTGTTTGAGGTACAAGATGAAAGTGTGCAAGACCAGGCAGATGTGACCAGTGGCCCTGACAGCAGTTGGTGGGACAATAGCGGGGCACCTCTCATCAAGGAGCCCGTGAAAGGTGACAAACAGAAAGGAAAGAAGAACTGTAAAGCTGCAAAAACTATTCCAATTGATGTTGTTGAAATGACTGATTCACCCGCTGGGGGCTCGACAGTGGTCAGTCCATCTCACAGTTGTCACTCCAATGTCGAGCTTTTGCCGGCTGAATCTACAGCTCCTACGGGGTTTACTGTGCAGGAGAATGCTTGTCCTGTTCACAGTGTGTCTAAGTTATCAGATGCCACTGTGATAACTCCCAGTACAGTACTCGTTACCCATGTGCCCAGTCAAGGTTATATAACAGGATCAAACCAGCAAAGTCTGCACTGTAGCAGCAGCAGCAGCAGTGGGTCAAGCAGGCAGAATGTTAACGAATATGTTGTTTCTGAACAGAGTGCCAGGCCAAAAGATAGACCAGAGGATTCTGACGTCATTGAAGCGATCAACTTCTCGCCTGATTATGTCACTGCAGATTCACCATCAGTTTTGGCTGACTCTGATCTTGCTGTTGTACCGGAGGTGAAAGTAGGGAGAAAATTAACGGAGCCACATGACATGGGAATGACTTCTCCCAGTACAGGTGTTTACACAAATAAGCTGCCCTTGACAGACGTCGACTTCCCAGAAGAAAGGGAGACGCAGCTCACACAGGGCAACAATGACCAGCTCGGTGAGATAAGCTATTCACCACATCCTGTTCAAGCTGTGGCACTGTGTGAGGTCGGTCTCCCGATGTATGTCCAGTCAGGTGGAGGGGGAACAGCGCACACAGCATCTGGTGTCAATGGCGAAGAAGAATCTCTGCAGAGGCACGATGTGGGTTGTCTGTCTTTGCTTGACACAGGTGGCGTGAATCAGGATCGTCTCTGCGATTCTGCTAGTGATTCTGAACTTGGTTCTTTTGATGTTCCGCATTCCGATGATGAGGGACACAATGGTGAAGAGAGTTCTGATGAAGACAGGCATTATTATGATAACCGAGACAATGATGATGGCTACACAGTTCACATCGATTGAAATGATTACATTGTCATCTTTTGTTGTTGTTTCTCAACATGATAAGTATAGATTCCTTACTTCTTGGGCTGAAAAAGAGTGTATTTTTTTTGTTTTTTGTTTTTGTTTTTGTTTTTTGGTTGTTGTTGTTTTTTGGTGTTTTTTTTTTTTTTTTTGGGGGGGGGGGTTACCCTACCCTATTCTATCATCTGGTGCTTTTGTGTTTAGTAGTACCAACAAAATGTGCATCATTTTGGATTTTGAAATTAGCTGATAGTCTTAGAGTAAACACACAGGGGAATGTTTTACATATAAATAAATAAATAAATAAATAAATAAATAAATAAATAGATAAATAGATAAATAAATGAATGAATAAATAAGCAAATAAATAAATAAATAAATAAATAAATAAATAAATAAATATGTTGCTTCACTCTAATAACGTTTATTGGTAAGTTACACACCTAAGTGTCGCCATAGCCCCAACTGGAGATGGTTACAACAACTGGTAGTAGTTAAGTGTTTATATCATAATAGTCCTACATACCTCTGCTCTTTCGGGTCACGAGGTGTGCACCCTCCGTCCCCGCTCCCAAGTGGAGTCATCTTAACAGTGTCACAGCACGATCCGAAAGTTTGCACGAAGTCTCATACTATGGTGATGACATTGTCAGTATTAGTACCGAAACTATTGAGCCAAGACGAGTAGGTAGTGGGGAACAGATAGAGGTCGCAAATTTTGCTAATATGAGGGTTGTGTTTTTTGTGTTTTTATCTGTATGTTTAGTCTCTTCTTAATAATAACATAGATTTGTTGGGCACTCCAAAAAGAGCTATAACACGGGTGTGTAATGTTTCACCGTTATTGACAATTTATTATATGCGTGCTTTTTGGAATGAGGGTGACCGACAGATACTTGAGGATAGTTCAGATGACCTGAGTTTTAAAAAAAAGATTGCATAGATGTATCTGTGTCAAGTGAATTCACTCACAGGTACAATTTTTTGTTCTTTTCAACAGTTATTTATTCTTTTGGGAGTGGAACACGAGCATTACGATTGTGACACAGTGAACCGCTCATCCAACACAATGAATAAAGCCTGCAGTGGTATACATTGGAAGATTGAACAACACAGAACACTGGAATAGTTATATTACAAACAGGTCAGGGGAGAGGGGATAGAACGTTATTGCTTTTTTCTCGTTGTATGCAACAAAATACGTAGGACCCTCAAGTCAGTATCCTACAGGGTTTTATGATGGCTTCTATGTCGCCATTGGTGCTATCAAGAACTACATTTCATATTGTGATCTAAGTGTTATAATATTTATACCTACTCCTTTTCCTGTCTTGCTGTAAATTACATTTAACACTGAGAATTCCAGTTATGAAACCTGGAGTTTTCACTAAATTTAACTTAAATTGTACAGAATACAAGCATTTATTGTAATACTTTTGAGCTCAAAGAGATGATTTTTCAATATGCTGGAAAGCTTTGACAAAAATCCCAAAAGTCTGAAATTTGAGTGTGCACAGGACAGCATTCAACGGGTGATATCTCGGTAGTTACAACATTACCCAGTAAGCATGGGTCGGAGTTTTCGATTGTATTTTGATGTCATGTTGTATCATATTTTTTAAAGATTATTCTCACAATTAAAAATTTTTCATGTGACATGGCATAACTCGAAGATATTCAATAGCATCCAAGGTTTTAAAACTTCAGTAAAAAAAAAAATGTATTTTTTCTTAAGAATTCATGTTAGTTTACTTGAAATGTTCATTTCACAGCCTTGATATTAACATTCCTGAGGATCAATGTGTGTGATCAGAGTTGTTATTATTTATGTAAATTTTTTTTACCCAATTGCCTTTTAAAAAATCATGCCTTTTTCTCCTGTCTGTCCATTTTTACAGTGGTATTTAAAATTAAAGGCTGTTTGTTTATGTTTTTTTAGGACTCTATACTGGATTATTTTTGTATAACATTCATGCACCGAGTTGTGACATTAAAAAATATCAAAATTTTTTGGGTAAGTGTTTTGCGGCGCTCGCAACTGCATAAGGTCATATGAGCGCGCGAGACACACCGAACATTTTCAGTAGGTGGGAAATTTTGAATTTTGCCCGGGTGGTGGCCGAAACCTACTCTTCGATTTTGGACCACCAAGGGATCTTTAACGTTCGCAACTTGCACACAAAACCTCCCAGATTTTCGTCCTTTTCCGAGAAGGCTAGGTGGGGGTCTTACCTGCCATAAAATCAGGTGGGTGGCTGAAAGACAGCAGTAAGAAGGAGCCAGGGAGAAACAGTAGAAAAACTGCAGAAAGAGTCAGGAGCCCAGAGGAGGGGCAAAGGAGGCGAAGAGTGGGGGCGGCAAGTGGAGACGAAAGCAGACCACCGAACATTGTTAAAGAGCTGGAAAGTATGTAAAAGGAGTAAATTTTTTAGAAGAAAATGTTCGTCTCTATCCAGATTTGAACTCGGGACCTTTTGAATGAGAGGCGAAGACCTTAATCTCTAGGCCACGACAG
>NW_004797498.1:636144-649336 GCF_000002075.1 Aplysia californica
CCCCCCTCTCTCTCTCTCTCTATCCAATTTTGCAGAATATTTACAGGTTATTCCTGCTTTACATTTTCGAGTTATGGCCTTCTGAATATGTATACCTGATATATGTATGTATATACACTCATATGCCTAAAGGTGTCTGTCATGTACCAATTTCATAAAACGAAACCTAGATTTCATGATGTTATGATGTTTGTTTCATGAACATGTTTCCAACACAACCCCCATGTAGGGAGATTTCGTACAGGGGGTGGGTGGGGTGACTTCGTACACTGTCCGAGGTCTCCAGGCGACTTATGTAAGTCGTTGGAATCAGAGTTTCTATGAAAATTGAATTTTAAAAGCGTAATCTTGTACTGTTGTTGCATTTCCCAGGATATTACCATGTCAAGGAAACATAGAGCCCCCAAAAGAAGAGAGCCTTTTAATTCAGAAAAAAAGTTGAAACTCTTGTTAATGACTCGTTGTCTTTGCGTCGCTCTGAAGCTATGCACAATGTAAAGAAATCTGCCGTGAAAGACTATTTATAAGATAGTGAAGACATTGATGCGTTCTAAAGACACTCTTTTACGATTGCACAAACTTGTGACGATCCTCTGGGGAAGAAACTCTTTGAGTATTTCATGAAATGTTCAAGAATTTTCTTCTAATCCGAGTTTGTCACAGTATGATGTAATGACGAACAATATGATTGCGCCAGAAACATGGCATAAGAACAAAATCTTCCCGAAACGACTGGCTTTCTAGGTTCTGTTTTGAAATTGGCGCCCTTCTCGAGGAACCCAAAGAAGATAGCTTTATAGTAATCGAACTTAAGATTATTGGGAAGGGTGTCCACTTCATTGGGAAAAAATGTCAGAGAAACAGGTAAGAGGGTTACCTCGAGTGTCTTATCTAAGAATATATCTAGATCTAATGAGAAATAAATGCTTTCATATATACCTGTGAAAGATTTGGCCATTGAAGAGAGCAGCTCTTCCTCCTCCGATCTGAAGTTCAACAAAAAGGTCAAACAGTTCCAATAAATGAACCGTTAAAAAGGAAACCTCTGTCATCCGTTCACGTTTCTGTTCTCTTTGAAGTTTCCAATGCGTTTTGAATTTCATCTTCAAAAAGTCAAACAAAGTGCAGCACTTGAAGCTCTTTTTGAAAAGAAAATTCTGAGATAGTCTTTTTCATTTGAAGACTTTGTTTCCTTTAGCTGTTGCAGTTTGGATTATCGTATACCCCCCCAACCGCAAGAACGGTATAACTGTCATGAAATGGTGGATCTCCGATTTCACGTCACACTCTGTCAGGTCGTGACGGGGAACCATGAAAACCCTTTAAAGCTTTAAACAGCCCATGTTCAAGAACACACGTACCTGGATTCGAACCAGAATTCATCGCTAAAAAAGAAATAGCGATAATAACTTAGCAAATGGTGCACCTTCGTGAATGTTGTGTTGTCACCAACTTCAGATGTTGACAGACTCGGAAATTAACATTTTTATCTTTCTTTATCATTGCAAAAGTAGCTCGTTATTAGGGGCACCATTGAGTTCTGTTTTACAATAATAGGGGGAGATTTCAAGTCAACATGTACGTACTCATGTACATAAAACTGGATTGGTTTATAGATATAGTTGGATAACTGTTTTCTACAATTTCCAGTGAGTGTAAAATACACCTTTACAACTCATACGAAAGGTAGTATAGATTTATGCTGTGTTGAAGATTTGCCTCTCAAAAATAATATTTGATACATGAAACGCGCTGTCCGAAGTCCCCCCCCCCCCCTCCCCTTTCGTCTGAAGTTTCCCTCACTTGTCCAATGTCTCTCGCAGAGTCGGGTGGTTTCGGACATCTAAGGGGTCCTCATATATGACACACAGGCAGTAAAATGTGATGACGCACGAAGCTGAATATCGACAGTGGTGATGCCCAAATGGCTTACAATAATGGTGAAACCTTTTTCTTTGACTTAAATTACTCCTAAATCGACCGGTTGCGCCAAATGCAAAGTGTCTGAAGCCTCCCTGCTCTCTCCAATATGTAATAGATCTTTTTTATTTTAAACAAATTTTCTTAATGTCTATAAGGTCACACATCTTTTCCACGCACTGAAGACCGAAAAAGTTGACTAGTGTCACCTGTTTCACTTTATGAAGCAGTATCAAGTGTTCCTTTTTTTAAAAAGGGGCTCTACATTTTGGACTATTCTGCGTGGCTTTTCTCTTGTGTTGTTTTATTACTATTGTTGTCACAAAACGACCTTGATTTTTATATCAGAATAGAAGGGCCCAAAATGTTGGTTCCGTGGGTCCAGGTATCAGTGGGGCACTCTTTATAAGAGCTTGCCCACGTGGGACCCATCTTCTTTTCACCTGTTGTCCAGGCTGTGTTAGCACTGATGCTGAATGTTACTGAGACTGTTTGTGGTTACTATAGTTTTAATGGTGGTTTGTTACCATGTTCATGCTTGAAGGTCTACTTCATTCATAGATCCACTGATAATAAAGCAATTATTGGGCCAAAAAAGAACAAAAAAACAAAAAAACCAACTCGTCGCCATTAGAGGTTGCTACATTTTTACCCCACGTATTCAAGATAGCTGTAAATATCGCGAACCAGAGTGCGTTACGAAGCAGTTAGGCACTTGATCACTGTCACACGCAGGAGACCCGAGTTGGATTCCCCAGGTGGGGGGGGGGGGGGGGGGGGGAGGAAACGCCTACATAAAAATGACCTTGAGATCACACGTTTTACAATGCTGAAACAGCGATCATCAGGGATATCACTTGGCTCCTGTCCTACCGACATAGAGCGCACCTCCCCGACTGATAGGGTGCCCATATCATGACCGTGTTATATCCTCCGTCCACTTGACTTGCTGCTGATTTGTGGACAGATGGTCCTGCCTTGTATGAAAACAAACCCCATAAACGGCATAATGCATGCATTTGTAATGACCCATGGTTGTTCTGTTGTTGTTGTTTAAAGTACGATTCACATCTCATCTTTTTTTAAAGCTTTGCAAAACTGCACCCTGTTCAGTTTGACTTAACTCTCTAATATTGCCTTTTGCGGACACACAAAAAAGAAGATGATGTACAGAATAAAACAAATAGAATTTCACTAGTTTAATTTTCTTGCTTTGGCGATCTTTAGATAATGAACTGTTTCTTTACCTGTTGGAATACTTTGTTGTTTAGGGCTGCGTCCTTGTTTGATCCTTCATTATCGTCTTATCTTGAGCTAACACTGTCCTTACCAGACTTATATTTAAGGTCTCTGTTTGGTTGTGCATCTTCCCCAGGCTAAAGTTTCGCTTTGAAAAGTCTAAGAGAAAATGTTTGTCTGGGACGTGTTTATGTCAATCACTTCTTAAAACAAAATGGGTTTTTTTAAGAGTGAGAGCCGAGGGCCTCCGCATTCTTTTCTTCTCATCAGTAGCACAAAAAGTTGCTTATCTAACCGGATGCGAGTTAAATCCAAATGTCTAAATAATAAACACCTCACAATTGGCAGAAATTATCTCAGACCAAAGGCTGCACGAGTAACAAGAACCTTAGGATAGAGAACCTTCTTGATCATCGGAAGATTTATAAATCTATAAATCCATTGCCACACCTGGGACAAAGCCAATAAATGCCAGCCTCCCACATTATGTGAACTGTAAAGAGCATGTGAGCTAAACTCGCAAAAAGCAAAAATAAAGCGGATTGCATATTACCAAACAATGCTTGCTGGTGGTTTGAGTGCGCTGCTGTATTGAGGGGTCATACTTATTTACTCATTTATTGCCCTCCCTCTGTGATTTGAAAGTGATTTCTGTTTGTCTTTGCAGTAACTACTGAATGATCATTATTTTGGTTTGCTTCTCTTTACGTCCACTCGAACTTATCGATCAAAGATAATATTATAATGCTCAAAGTGGGTGGATGGAGGGCGCCACTGGTAGATCCTACTTCTTTACTTTCTCTCAGCTGTTTCTGTCTGTCTGTCTTACTTTTTCTCAGCACTTAGATCTAATGGATATTGTGTTGATGTGCTTCTTACTCAGACAAACATAATGCTCAAACTAATTCAATTCTAACTGCTGGTTTTGGAGTATTTCTTTTTTTTTTTCATTTGAACAATCATTATATTTATATGTTTACATGGATATTTTATGTAGATTACCATTTCAGTTCCTCTGAGGAACGTAGAGAGACATATACCTAATACTCAATTTCTACCGATTGCCAAATACCCTTTTTGCAGTTTGGTAAACTGGGAAAAATAAGAAAAGTTACCTTTCGTAAGCACACAATGTCCTATTTGACGGAGCCAGGAATCGAATTCTCAACTGTTCAATTGTTATCCAACAGCCCACAAATCAACTAGGAAGTAAGTAGATCCTGTTTCTGTGCAACAGTCCTCTTGTTGTAGTATACACGTGTACATATATTATTATATATCTGTCGTTCTGTACTTCTGTCTGTCACTTTTATTTTTCCACGAGTAAATATTTACCTTGGTCATGTTGAATGTCCTCCTCTTTGATATTTTGCTTCAATAGCTCTAAATTATTGTCACTAGTTACTATAAATACTACAGTGATTGCTCCCCACGCCTACTTGGAAGGTTTAAGAGCCTTTTTGTTCTTGCTTGCAATGTCATGGAAGAAGGTTTTTATGTACCTCATTATTTTTCCGTGTTGTATGTGAGGCTTTCAGTTAAAGTCAGGTTTATGATACTATTATGTGCATGTAAATAAAAGGGTTTTTTGCAGGTGCCCTGGGGCGCAGACAGAAAACAGAACAACTCGTGAAAAACTTGTCTCTGCTGTTGCACGCCCTGATTTTACTTTTGTTTCATATTTTTGTGCTCTTTATGGGCATTCATGGTACATATACTTAATTTACATTGTGTTACATTTTTTAAAACTTTAACTTGTGTTTTCTTTTCAATTGCCCCCAAGATTCCATATCTTGAACGTCTTCTGTACATGAAATAAATATACTGGTAGGATTTGTCTCGAAAGTGTTATGTATTTTTGTCTTTTCTCAGTTGTATTCTGTCGAGTTTATTTTCAATAATGAGTGTTTCAAATATTTGGGGTCAGGAGCGAGACCGAGATCCGGATTGTGTAAAGGTATTTTTCAACAATGACATCGGTACTCGAATCTGAGCTGCCTTACTTTAATATATTCGCATCACATCATGCTTGTATAATATTATATATATATATATATATATATATATATACGCTTTAATAATTCACATGTATTCTCGCTCACACATGTTCGCGCAAGCACACACACACACACACACACACACACACACACACACACACACACACACACGCACACGCACCCTCAAACATACACTCGCGGACGCGTGTGTGCACAGATACACAAACAGGCACATACAAAATAAAAAAATATACATATGATGTCTCTTTCTTAGTATATATAGACCTATTTGGTGTTGACACAAATCTTTCAATAGTCCTTACTATTTCTTTGGGAAATACCAATATGTGTATATTATGTAGATCTACTCTTGATTCATTGGGTACATGACTTTACATTTACCTTCAGCATTTAGACTACCTTCTCGTGTTCTTCGCACTTCGCAGGCTAGCAGACAGTGCAGAGTCTGAAAACTAAGCTACACCTTTCCGAAGTATGATTTATTTATGACATTGACACGATTTAAATCATTTAGGAGGCCGGCTTCGGACCCTGCCCGTCAGGCCCAGCCCTGGCTGAGAGGGATACAATATTCTAACAGAAATAACCAAGATCCTCGATAAAAATTCCCTCCACACTCGGGAATCGAACTCGGGTCTGTGGCGGGCGACAGCGAAACGCCTTACAATACAGAAGCCTGTTATTCCCAAAGGCAACAACCCAAGTCAATACTTGTACCTGAAAAACAATGGGGAATAAGGATCAGGAACTGGCAGGTGAACATGAGAGAGTATATTAGCCCACATAATGATCACAATTTCTGATTTAGGCTCTCTGAGAACACTAGAGTAGTGACAAGGCTACTGAGATCTCAACGAAACCCAGAACACAAGACCATTTGAAATGGGAAAGGAAATGTTATAAAGTAAACTTTATTGATCCATGGGGCAAATTTTGGGCGGATTTATTATAACACCCATGCATTATGATTCACATACAGGGATGCATAACTCACTCACACAAGCGTCTGTCGGGTGCACATGAGCATGAAAACTGTCTCTGCCTCTGTCTGTCTGTCTGTATGTCTGTCTCTCTGTCTGTCTATACACACACATATATATATATATATATATATATATATATATATATATATATATATATATATATATATATATATATATATATATCCCTCTACCCCACCCCCTTCGCTCTCTCCCTCTCTCTCTGTATCTATCTCTCTCTGCCTCTCTCTCTCACTCTCTCTCTCTCTCTCTCACTCTCTCTTTCTCTCTCATACACACACACACACACACACACACACACACACACTGACACACACACACACACACACACACACACACACACACACAAACACACACATAAACACAGACACACTGCCTTCGCTAGATCTTTGTTTTTCATAAACATTAGCCACACGCAAAAGAAGCATAATTACACTCAAAAAGATCATATTTTATCACATGATCTTAGATATTGTTCTGCATAATCTGACAGAATAGAGAACAAAAAAATTCTAGATCTATTCTCTAATTTTGAATCAAGCTGAATGTAGGCCGTTTAGAATCTATACCTTTTTTACCTCCCGAAATTATTCTAAATCTAATTATGGATGTACTTAGTTTGAGCACTGTTCTAACAAAACGGTTTCCAAACACAAACCTAGTGTAGTAAAACAATAGTCTGAGCACTGACACTTAAGCTCATTCTATTTTAAATATGTAAGGTATTAGACATAGAATAATAGTAACGCTTTGTAATGCTATTATGTAATTAAACTTAGTAACAACATTGTGATGAACAAGAGAACGCCAGAGGTACGAGGCTTTAGACATTCCTACTTATGAGCATGTTGAGAGCAATTTTGTTAAGCAAGGAAGAAACAAGTGACCAATCTATCTATGACCATGTAACAGAGTCTTGTTAGGCTATTTTAAAAAGCTGTATAGGTTTAACGCTTCTAGCAACTTTGTACGGTTCTTTAAGAGGCGGGGTCTCCAAATTTATCTTCATCTCCTATAGGACGGGCCTAATGGGAAACTTCGTGAAAAGTGCCTTTCTCAAGGGAACAGCGTCAGGCTGAGCTTAGCATCGAAACCCTGAACCCCTAATCTCACGATTATTAAGCCCGGTAGCCTAATCACTAGACTACTTACTCCTTGTTGAGAGTTACATGTAATTAAACTGAATTGTAGTAAGACGTGTGTATGCGTAATACATGTAAATGTAATCTACATGAAACAATAATAAGTACAAGTAGGCCTTACATGTATACACAATATGAGCTACTCATTTCAGTGGTCCGGAACTTCCAAAACTTTTTGTTATCATTGTCTTAGAACATAAAACAAAAGATGGGGGCGTGTCTTCTAAGAATAGGGTCTGTTCTGTCACAGCATGAGATTGTGTTTAAAAACAAATGCCTGTACAAATTTGGATACTAGAAGGGCAACATCTTGTCTTACTAAACACACTTTAAACTATTACGAGTTTGTCTCCCCTACACAAGAAAATCATTCTCGCTGACTTTTTTTTTCCATACAAGGTTTTTAAAGTTGAGTAATGTTGTTCAAACTTGTGTTATAGTTAACAGACCTGCCAGCACACAGATGGTTGGAAAGCGCTGCTAATATGTCCTTTAAAAAAACCCAATGCCAATTCGAAAAATCTTTACCGCCATTACAAGGGATACATAATAATATTATTATTATTTATTATGTTTAGAAAATAGGCCTACACTACGTATTATTTTGCTTACTTTTACTTTTTCATCCTTCGTTACCGTTAGCGTCGAGGGGAGATGCAGTTATCTATGATAGTCCAGCTACGCAGCTCTTTCAATTGGGATATCGTGATTTCTCAGGGTTTCCTTGGCACCCTCAATCCACCCTTTGCGTGACCTTCCTCTTTCTTTATAGCCTGAGTGCTTGGTGTTATAGGCTCTCGAGGCTGGCTGGCTAGGTGACATAATATATAATATGTCATAATTAACTATTTTATTCTCTGTCATTTATTAAACGCAGACAGGACTCAGTGCCAATAGCTGCTCTTACTTCTTCATTTCTCTGTCTCGTCTTATGATGTTAAGAGTTTTGCAGAGTCATTTCATCTCGCAAGCAGCGATTTTGCTTTCATGGGTTTTATTTAATGTCCAAGGCCTGTATGCACGTCAGAACCGGTTAGCTTGAACGTGTTTAGAGCTTAAACGCGGTTAGCTATACGAACTAACCGCGTATAAACCCTAGCCGGAGTTTGTATGCACATCGAGCTAAACTGAAATGTGTAGTTAAACGCAAAGTGCAAAGTGATAACTGGGCAAACCCGCTCCGCCCGCTGTCACTGTGTGCTTTCGGACATTCGGTATCCAGCTACACGTGGGAGTTTCTAAACTGTGCAGCATGGCGGAGAAAGTCGCGAAAAGGGTCAGAAAAGCGAACTTCAGTGCTGAGGAAATTCAAATACTACTTGAAGAGCTGCAAGTTGAAAATATAAACATTTTCAGCAGCCATGTCGCCACCATAACCAGTGAGATGAAGAAGGAGATATGGCAGAGAAATACATCCAAGTTAAATGCATGAGGCGTGGCAGTGCGAAATGTAACGGATTTAAACGAGAAATGGAGAGCACTGAAAGAGTCGGTTCTCAACAAAAAGAGAGACAAGGTGAAAACGGGAGGAGGACCAGCATCAGCGCGAGTGCCCTACGAAGAAGTGATATTGTCAATCATAGGGGACAAATCAAATTTGTTATCTGGAGTGACGGGTGAGATACCGTTTTTTTATCATTATAATTTCACACACCAAAAAAATTACACTGCTCTAAATCACGCGAATATGCACTGCATTGCTCCATTCTGGAAATGTTCACATTTCAAAAACGCTTGTCTTGTTATTATAGTTTAGCCAGAGCCAGAGCAGGCAAGGGATAGTTTTTAGAAAGGCGGGTTTGTTATTTTTAAGGAATAGTCTCTTCATTTGTAAGGAATAGCCTTGATTTGATTTATTCATGTCTTCCTATTCTTAACATTATTCCAAAGAGTGTTATTGAATGGCTCTTTGCAGGGGAAGATGACAACAGCACTGCTGGCTTTGACAATTTCGGAGAACGAAGTAATGAAAAATGAACCTGCGAAACACTTCTCTATCGTCGTACGTGTCGAAGGGATTAGTACGGTCCCTGAAGATGCTGTTTCTTTGTAGAAGACAACGCTGTCGTGCTTGGAAAAACAAAAATGCAGCCACATTTTATACGCGTTTAGGCCCACTATCGGACCCCCAGAGGTGCGATAACTTTAAACGCTAAAATCCGTATAGGATAGGCTAACCAGATTGACGTGCATACCTATTTCTAGAGATGTTTGGGTGAGATAGGAAGAATTCAAGCTGCTAGGTGACAGTATTGGCTTTTTTAGTTCGCTTTTCTTTTTTTTTTCTATTTATTTTAAGGCAAAACGACAGTAACTTAAAACAACATAAGGAGGAATACGTTTTCATACAGTAAACGGAGTGTTCTACTCTGTCGTATGTTATTCGGTACTGTTAAATATTTCCTCAACTAGAATCTATCGAACGAACAGATCCCAGTTTTTGCACAACGACTTTTGTACCAACTTGTCCGAACTGATCGATATTTAATTTATTATAAATAACTGTTTGCTGCATTCTAGAAAATTCCCAAATAAGTACTAATTAAAAATCCCAGTAGGTAGTTTCTTTAGATTTTAAAAGGTTTACAGCTGGGAGAAGATCGCGTTTAAACTCCAGTCCGACAAATGTTTTCCTAATCACGACATTAGGCTTATTGAACGTATTTTTGAGAACCTTTACTTTAGTGCAAAAGTGTTCTTTATGAAATTAACTTCCTGTTACAAGTTTTGCCTCTAAAAAAGAATAATTGGTGAGCTGTGACGTAGGCCCAGGCCTGGATTTAGGCAACTCGCGGCCCTGTGCTACTAATTGGCTGGAGGCCCCACACCCCCTTTTTCCGTAATGACCCCCCCCCCCCCCCCCGCAAAAAATAACCTTATCCTTTCAAAAATAAATAAATTTAAAAAAAATTTTTTCGCTTGTTACTGTTGTTGTTCCTGCTGCTGCTTCTGCCGATGCCGCCGCTGATACATGTAGTTACGCATATCATGTCATAAATGAAACAAATCTTACCCTAAAATATTAAACTACAAAGGCTTTTTTTTACTCCGAAGGCCTCAATGATGTCATTGAAATCCAGTTTCCACTTTTGTCTGACTCAAAGCTCAGGATGCTGATATCTGACAACCTTCCCTGGGCCATTGCAGTTCTTGCTTCATTCTTCATTCTTTTCAGTTTTGAAAATGATCTCTCGCCGTTACAGTTTGTTACCATCAGGGTAAGAAATAGTCTGCGAGAGATCTCGACGTTTGGGAAAACTGCTTGAATGTTGTCTTTTGTGAGCACGTTATACATTTCTTGGTAGCAATGTTTTTCTTTTTCAGGATATATATTTGTTTCAGATATCTCTGAAAGTGCACGAGCTCACCGGCAAGGTTGGGATCCACGTCATTCGGATATTGCGCAGTCAGTTTTTCAACATTGTCTTGAATTTTCATTCTGCTTGTATTTAATTCTTGCAAGAATGAAAATTGCCGTGACACTTCTTTGTATACAGTTGCTGTATTCATGAGATTTGTTGACAGATTTTACTTTGAACCTTTCCCTTACAGGCATGCTGTCTCGTGTGTTGGGAGAAAGACAATCACCCGCATGTGTTATTCTTTTCTGAGGATTTTGTAGTCAACACCTGGCAATGTTTGTGGTGCATTTTGCTCAATTTCGTCAAAGTTGTCCTGAGTTGTTGAGAGAAAGTCTTGCAGAGAAGTATAACGATTTGCACAAGTATTCAATGTCACTTCAGGATTCTGCAATGTCTTTCTGGCTTTGGGGAAACGTTCAAGCAGAACTGTCCAAAGATGTAGCATGAAGACAAATTGTCATTTTACTCTTCCATCTTTTCGGCCTTTCGTCTGGTCCCACCCTTCTCGTTGGTGTCATCTTGAATGTTTTGCAAAGCCTCTGTTAGTCGAGGGTAGCTATCCTTAACTGCAGAAGTAGCTTTTGCATGAGCCTCCCATCTTGCATCAGATAAATGTATGACGACTCTTGACTTTGGTAATAAGAAGCGTTTTAAAGTGGCCCACCGTTTTGTTGAAGCAGAGAACAAACAATATAATTCGTTTACGATCCCAAAGGAATCAACTGCCTCCGAGCATTTGATTTGTTTTTGTAAAGTGTTTTACGGCGCTCGCAACTGCATATGGTCATATGAGCGCGCGGGACACACCTAATATTTTCAGTTGGTAGGAAATTTTGAATTTTGCCCGGGTGGCGGCCGAAGCCTACTCTTATCGATTTTAGACCACCAAGGGATCTTTAACGTGCGCAACTTGCACACGGGCCCTCCGAGATTTTTCGCCCTTGTCCGAGAAGGCTAATTGTAGATCTTTCCTTCCAGAAGATCAGGGGTGTGGCAGAAAGACAGCAGTAAGAAGAAGCGAAGGAGTAGCAGTAGAAAGGCTGCAGAAAGAATCAGGAGCCCAGAGGAAGGGGCAAAGGAGGTGAGGGGGTGGGGGCAGAAAGAGGAGACGAAAGCAGACGACAGAACATTGCTAGAGAGCAGGAAATGAGGTGAAAGGAGACACATTTAGAGAAGAAAATTTTCGGTCGCTACCCGGATTCGAACCTGGGACCTTTTGAATGTGAGGCCAACATCTTAACCTTTAGTCCACGAGAGCCCCCCGTGCCTCCGAGCTTGAATTAACAGCGGCACACCTTAAAAGGTTAAGAAAATGGCCGGAGCATGAAATAAATTTAGCAAATTTGTTTTTCTCCTAAATTCTTTGTTGGACTCCATTATACTTGCCATACATGTTGGCTGCGTTGTCGTATGACTGATCTCTATATTTACGGAAATCTATTCCAATTTCATTAAAATAACTTAGAATCAGCTCTGCTATGCCATTTCCCGTGTGGTCTCGAAGTTTTAAAAATGTTAAACCTCTCGGTAGGAATCCCATCCTCGGGAGATACAAATCTAACGATGAGAGTGATTGGTAAAAATGTGAAAAATCGGGTGTCGAGTCCACTGATATACTGCAGTACCCAGCTTGTTTGATGTCTTCTAACTTTATCGGCCATCAGTTGTTTTATTTCCTCAGAAATTGTTTTTGACAAATAAGATGTTTGGCCAGACCGTCTGTTGCCATGCTGTTTGATGAGCTCATGAAGAAGCGGGTCGAACTTGGCAATAAGCTCTAACAATCCCATGAAGTTTGCATTGTTTGGTAATAAAAATGTTTCAACTTCATCTTCTCCGAATGCCAAACCCCACTCTGAAACCCGCTCTGACTTACATCTAGATCTACCCTTCATTTCATCAAATGCATCACTTTATCTTTTTTCTTGTCGAGATAGGACCTATCGGTGCTGAAACCATGTTATCCCAGCCTACCTTACCCTTAGAATCTTGATTCTAGATCTAGATTACAGAATCTTCGGTTACAGTACAATAAGATGCAATAGTCTGTTACATCGATGAAGGAGGATAGATCTAGTCCTGGACTAGATGCATATAGGACGGCTTTGCTCCAACACAGCATTTGGCAGGAAAAACTTGTTTACATCGGATGTTGCCCGATTCTCTTTTTAGGGGCCAAAATAATTATTTTCAGTTTTAATTAAAAAGAATCGAGTCTTTAGCTACATTTCGTTTATTCAAGGAGGTTAAAAGTAATGGAGGATGCTCTGTGGGCGGCACCGTACGCCTGATAGGGGCCCTCTCTCGCGGCGGAACTGTGGACTACCTGCGCTGCGCGAAAGCCCGACTCACGCACTGAAATCTAGATAAGAAAGAAGATTTTATTCCGAGGTCTTTGAGATTAGGCAAGTCAATTAGTAAAAATGCCTTGCACCTGTGTTGTATTTAAGTGTAAGAACCGATATGATGCTGCAGTGGACCGAAGTTTTCACAATTAAGTTGTTTTCCTT
>NW_004797498.1:651653-655308 GCF_000002075.1 Aplysia californica
AGACAGACAGACAGACAGACAGACAGACAGACAGACAGACAGACAGACAGACAGAATCAACAGAGGAAAAGTCAGAAGGTAAGACCTTCCAGTTGCGCCCTCCGATCACCTGCCGTACATCTACCACACCTCATATACAATCTTTCATTCATATCTAAGCAAACTTCTGAAGCTTTTTTGATTTTCTTTCTTTTTTTTTTTTGGTAAGTATTTTACGGCGCTCACAACTGCATAAGGTAATGTGAGCGTGCAGGACGTATTGAACATTTTAAGTTTGTAGGAAATTTTGAATTTTGCACGTGTGGTGGCCGAAACCTACTCTTTATTGATTTTAGGACCACCAAGGGATCTTTAACGTGCGCAACTTGCACACAGGACCTCCAAGATTTTTTGTCCTTTTCCGAAAAGGCGAGGTGTAGATTTTACCTACCATAAGATCAGAGATGTGGCTGAAAGACAGCAAAAGGAAGGAGCCCAGGAGTAGCAGTAGCAGTAGAAAGGCTGCAGAAAGAGTTAAGAGCTCAGAGGAGGGGGCAAAGGAGGTGAGGGGGTGGGGCAGAAAGTGGAAACGAAAGCAGACGACAGTACATTGCAAGAGAGCAGGAAAGGAGGTGGAAGGAGACAATTAAATGTTCGCGTACATGTTCCGAATCCAATATTGACGCCAAAGTCTTTCCCCTCCTCCTATCTTATAATCATTCAAAGCACAATGCGCATCAGAGGTAGCTAGTGTGATGGCTTTCTGTTTTTAATGTAGATTTTTTGCGCCCATGTCGACACTGTCAATAAAGTCCCGTATATGAAGAGCACAGGCTGCTTTTATATCTTAGAATAGGATTTGGAGACCAGGGATATCTCACTTCGAGCAAAGCTGAGGATTTTCAGTTCTGTTGCACGAATGGAAAACGCATCTCAGACTAGCATAAAGAGGACTCAGCTTTTCTTGAACAAGAGTCTAAGAAAGTTACTGAGGATCAGATGGACAGACAGGGTCATCAAAAAGAAAGTGTTAAGGGAAACAAGGCAGATCCCAGTAGGAGGTGAGGTAAGAAGAAGGCGGTGGTGATGGATTGGACATACTCTCAGGAAGTCAGGCAGCTGTATAACAAAGAAAGTGTTGGATTGGAATCTACAAGGTTAGAGATTAAAGGGAAGACCGCGTGAAACCTGGAGAAGAATCACATAAATTGTTGTACAAAAGAGTAGGAAGACATGGAACAACATCAGGAGGCTAGCCCAGGATAGAGAAAGGTAGAAAGTGTTTGTTCATGGCCTATACCCTGGTGCAGGATGAGAAAGGCAATGATAGTGATGATGATTCTGCGAAGCCATTGACCCAATTTAAATAAATTAGGAAGCGGGCTTCAATCATGTCTGTCCGGGTCAACCCAGACTGAGAAGGGTACAGCATCCCGAGAGAAAGACCAAGATAGATACCCGATGAAAATTATATCCACACGGAAATCAAACTGGTCTTGTGCGTGCAACGCCGGTGTGGCAGCTTTCATGCAGGTGTCTTTTCCAGGAAAGAGAATACATTGTACAAAGAATCGTTGGCAAAAGGCGCGTATGTCCCAGCGTGGCAAAATAAACGGCCTCATCCTTGTCCACCAGCTTTCCAATCGTATTTTCGCAGTAATCATGCCGCAAAACACAGTCCTGATGGGACCTTTGTCCGTCTTTGTTGTTGTTGCTGCTGTTGTTGTTATTGTTGTTATTGTGTTGTTGTTGCTGCTGTGGTTGTTGTTGTTGTTGTTGTTGTGTAGAGGCAAACACATCGACCGAATAATGGCCTTTCAGTTCTCGGGAAAAAGTAAGACAGACAAACAGAAACAACTGAGGGGAAGTAAAATGGTAGGACCTACCACTGGCACCCTCCAACCACCCACGTTGTCAGTTTTTCGGGTCGAGGATCGATTACAAGTTCTTCATCTTGTTCCTAGTACTGGACAATTTTCCAAACTCCTGAGTGGTAAATTAATGTTTCAGTTTTCTTTTCCCACCGTTAGTTCGAACCCGGACACCATCCTCCGTCCGAAAGCTTGGAATGCATGCCTTATTATGCCGAGCGCCTGATTTCACCGCGTTGCCACAAATATCTGTGAATATCTGAACTGCTGTACTAAGTTACCATTTATTGTCTTCTGAATTACGAGTATTTCCTTTCTATCCAAGGCGGACCCAAGGACTCTTAGCTCATCTAGTCTTGCTTGGAAGGCACTTTCAAAAATTCTTGTGTGACTCATCGTGCAAGCTGTTTAAGGTATAATAGGCTACAGACTGCTGCGCCGAGGGCATACAATCAGAGATCAGATGGAAATAAAAGAAGGGGCAAGCCCAGGAAAAGATGGATAGAAGGAGTCAGAGAAAATTAGCGAAGGACAACATAGTCTTTCAACAGGCGATACAACGAATAGAAGAAAGGCGTTTGCTTCTCCCCTCGACACCTCAAGGTAACAGAGGCCGGAACAAAGTAAAGTACAAACTGTTACACTCTTTTTTTAAAAATCACATAACAATCAAGGAAACGCGATAAAGGGTGTTGCAACACCAAACGTATCCATACTAATGTCATCAAATTAAAAAAGTAGAAATCTGCTTAATGTTCCTTTAGAAGCAGTAGAATTGTCAGCTTCGCCATGTTCACTGTCCTGGCTACAGAATAACATTAACAAAGGCAACCAAAGGCAAAATGCTATGCTTTTTAAATAAGAAATTCGCCAATTTGAAGCTTTCGCTAGATGAGCTGGAAATGAGGGGAGGGGTGGGGGGAGGGGTGCATCACTGATCTTTACTTTACACAAATCTACAGGTGCTCCCTATACTGCCTCCTCATAGAAACACTCGAAGATAAGTGAAAAAGCGAGATCTCAGCTTTTACAAAAACACGTGATCTTAATACGCATCGTTATGTAAATGTGATCAATGTTTTACGAATAAACGTAGCAACTAGCCTTGGGCAGTAAAGATGTTGTTATGTTTTTATAGTCTTTTTGCCTCCCTCTTATTGCAAGAAGCGCAGGCGTCATTAATGCCCCTGCTAAGCACAGTGATTTGCATAATTATATGAATATTATGCATCCTCCCCTGTAACACGAAATCGATCGAAACCAGATTGTAATTACTGGTGATGAGAACGCCTATTATATATTGGATGAATGTGATTGTAATTTGCTTACAGTACGTGTGAACGTTTTTGCCTTTCTGTGAGGATATCTTTTCCAGCAGATTTGATTCTTACCTATCTGACGTGTTGGTCGTGGTTTCTTTTGACTACATGTATTTTCTGTGACTTTTTATAAATTGACAAGAACAACATTGCGGTGTTAATTCTTACTGGACTAACAAAGCGGGTAAACACAGTAATCAACAACTTTTGTGATCATCGTAACTTTGTTAAGATGTATCGTAATATACAGTCAAAATTGTCCAATTTTACCTATTGTTCAGGGGAAAAAAAGTGACTGTCTTAAACAAGAGAACATCTTGGACAGTGACTTTATAACATTGTTTTTTAAAACCCCAAAGGGTGGGGGGAGGGAAAGTGGGAAAAGGTTGTTTGTACAGGTGATTGTCAATGACAGGTAGTCTTAAGAGCAGGCTCGACTGAATATACATGCCGAGAAAGAGAGAGAGAGAGAGAGAGAGAGAGAGA
>NW_004797498.1:655990-658278 GCF_000002075.1 Aplysia californica
TCTCTCTCTCTCTCTCTCTCTCTCTTTCTATTTCTTTGTCTCTCTTTCTCCCTCTCTCTACAGTTTTACTAATATTACACCGAATAGAAAACTAAAATTATGCTTCAGCAAAAAGATGCGATTGCTTCTTAATTGCCAGTCAGTAGTATGCGCTCACTACCGATGGTGACGCAACCAGGCACACTGAACATAATTTATAACAAGGAATTGACGTTCTGAACTGAAGTCAAAGGAAGTCACTCTATATGATAGCTGAATGGTTGATGAACCTCTATGTATTTTTAAAGCGTGTTTCTTTTGCTGCTAAGGTTAACATTATTTTTTTTACCATGTCCTCAGCGCTCTAAACTGTCGTGGTACTTGAGGGTTTTCCATAATATAAGCCTTCAGTACTGTAAGTTTAATTAACCCTATCCGTACGTCGTATTTTACTATCGTATCCAAACGACGTGGGGAAACCTTTTTCCAAAGAGGAAATTTACTTGTTAATCCTATCCGTACGCTTTGCATAGCAGTCTGTCAAAATGATTTCTTGAGAAATACTGAACGTTTCAAAGAGATTTCCGTACTAGAAGTATTCTAAAATGTGAAGGATATAACCCCAGGGCGTACAGATAGGGTTAAACATTGACGCTAAGGAACTCGATTCTATCATACATGTATTATAATCGCCTGGGTAAGTCACTCCACATCAGAGTACCATAATACGAAAAGGAGCTCTGATCATACCATTTGCAGTTCACTAATAGTTTGAAAAAAAAGATATTTTTATAACTGGACAATCTTAATATTCTTAAAGAGTGTTTGAGAAATAGGCCGGTGCGTTAATTTAAACACTTATACAAAAAACACACGCAAACTTTATACACAGTCCGGCTTTTGACTGGCAGCAAATGTAGCTCACAATATGATTGCTACTGACAGCGTTGACATCAAGACCGATGTGAGACAGGGGGGTTGACAATCACCTTTCCTCTTTATCTTGGCAATCAACTGGTAGATGAAGGAAACCACAAGAGGACTCGGAAACAGCATACAGTGGGCCCCATGGACACAGTTGGACGATCTGGACTTTGCAGATGACTTAGCGCTTCTGTCACACACTCAGGAACAGATGCAAGCAAAGACAACAATTTTAAACAGCCTATTAGAGTCTGTTGGATTGAGGATCCACCCCAGAAAGTCAAAAGTCCTAAGGATAGATGCACTACGAAAGGAGCAGGTCACAGTAAAAGGACATGCACTAGAAGACGTCGAATCCTTCTGCTATCTTGGGAGTATAATTGACAGAGAGGGAGGAACGGGTGCTGAAATAAAGTCCCGCACCGGAAAGGCACAGCCTGCATTTATTGCTTCGAACAGGATTTGGAGGACCAGGGATATCTCACTACGAACAAAGCTTAGAATTTTCAACTCAAATGTGAAGTCAGTCTTGTTGTATGGATGTGAGACGTGGAACGCATCTCATACGAGCATAAAGAGGATCCGGGTTTTCTTAAACAAGTATCTGAGGAAGCTATTGAGGATCAAAAGGACGGACAGGATCACCAACGAGGAAGTATTAGGAAGAACGAGACAGAGCCCAGTCAGAGATGAGGTGGGAAGAAGACGTTGGCGAAGGATTGGACACACTTTCAGGAATTTAAGCAGCTGCATGACAAGGGAAGTGTTAGATTGGAACTCACAGGGTAAAAGATCAAGGGGAAGACCACGTGGAATCTGGAGAAGAGTCACGGAAATGGATGAACAGAAAAGTGGGTAGACGTGGAGTGACATCAAGCGACTAGCCCAGGATAGGGAAAGGTGGAACGTGTTTGTTCTTGGCCTATATCCTGATCCAGGGTGACAAAGGCAAGGATGATGATGACGGTATTGGTTCTTTTTTGTTCTTGAAATTAAGCCTAGCCACATTATTTTGGACATTTTGAAGGTAATTTGAAATGTCGATGAGAAGAGAATTGCTATCTTCTTATTGCGGAAGAATAAGTGATAGACCTACGCTATAATAGGTGTCGTCGGTGGCCTAGTGGTTAAGCTCTCGGACTCGCAACCGTAAGGTCTTGGGTTCGAATCCCGTCAGGGACCCGACAATGTGTCCTTCGGAAAGGCACTTTACACGAATTTGCCTCACTTCACCCAGGTGGGAATGGGTACTCGGCTATAGACAGCAAAAGATCTTGTCAGTTTGTTACTGTTTGAGCGCCTAATCAGCTGCTTGCACTGAACGCTTCCCGGGAAGCTGAGAATGTTTCGGAGTGTTCTATGGTCTGCTGGGGTAATGATATAGT
>NW_004797498.1:660329-660876 GCF_000002075.1 Aplysia californica
GGGAGTTAACCTCAGCTTCGCTCATAACAGCTCTTAATTCATCAAACACACCTGTAGCTCACACCTAAACACAGGCTTTGACTTTGTTACTCTGAATGTCAAACAAAAGAAGGACACAATAATATTGATGTTTTATGTTAGGCTTTCTCTGTACGTCTTTTTTTTTTCAATCGGATTTTTAAAAAAAGAAAAGATGTATAGCCTAACGGTCTTTCACCAAAGCCAAAGACCTTCATAAAACGACCTTCAAGACAGGTGTGTTTGTGTATGCTCTCCCAAGATTCAGGCCAGGCTCTCATGTCCTGTTAGGAGAATCCCCATGTCGTACAGCGAACTTCATTCAATTATTCTTACCTTCCACTTTTCCCATTCCTTTCCTTCTTTTCACCGTCGGCTGGCTTATGACCCCCGACTTTTCCCTTTCCCAAATCTTTGGTTCGGCTTCTGAGTCGTTCAACCAACCCAAAGTTTTGCCTTGAAAAGAAAGCTGTCGGCCTGCCTCATGTCCACATGTCCACATGTCACCTGGAGTCAGTGTGTGTGTGTT
>NW_004797498.1:661382-664809 GCF_000002075.1 Aplysia californica
ACAAACACACAAACACACACACATGCACGCACACACATATATACACACAGATACACAAACAAACAAACAAACAAACGCACACGCACACCCACACCCCCTCCACACACACACACACACACACACACGCGCGCGCGCGAGCGACGGTGCGCTTGAAAACAAACCACTTGTTTCTGCAGTAAATGTAATATTTTTAATTTTCACCATGGTTGACGAAAAACTGACTGACTGCAAGCCCCTGAAAAGTGTTCGGTTTTTTTGTTTTTTTGGACAGGACTCAGCGGTGTCTTCCATGAATTTGTAGTTTCAACAGTTCATGGTCAAAGTTAAACTGTGGACATACGCCTGCAAGTTAAGCCACTGGAAGTTGAGTTGTGCTTGTGTTCGTAATTAAAAGACGGCCTGTGTTTTCCTCATTCAACAATTCTGGAGTTCGCAGTTTTGATATCTTTGGTGATGCTGATATTCATTTTTATCTATTGCTTTGATACGATAGTGATATAAAGAACAAAAGTCAGAAAACAGCAAGATCAGCTGCTGCAACAGCAGCAGCAAAGCAATAGTAGCAACAAAATCATCAACAGCAGCTGCAGCAGCAGTAGCAGCAGTAACAACGGCGACAATAACAACAACAGCAACATCATTAACAACAAGTAGATGATGCAAGCCAGAAGTGTTGGATCAAGAGTAAGTTTCTTTCGCTTGTTTATTCACCCCTATTCTTGTTTTGTTTTTGCAGTTAGTTTCTTGTTTTTGTTTTTGTTCCTTTTGGTAGTAGTGTTTTTTCGACGCCAGCAACAGCAAAAAGGTTACATGAGCGCGTGCGACACATTCATTTTTAGATTGCTATGAATTAACTTGAATATTGCTCGGGTGGTGGCTGAAGCCTATTTTCATAGATTGGAGGACCACCAATGGATCTTTAGCATGCGCAACTTGCACACGAGACCTCTGAGATCCCCCCCCCCACGCTTATCCGAGAATGCTAGGCGCTGCGCTTTTTCCTTTCGTCAACCCGCAGCCACATCCCGAATCGCCAGCCACATTCCAACCTTTGACAGGGGTCAAACCTTTGGATCAAACTTCAATCTATTTATAGGTCGTTACCGGAACATGTATAGAGACGAGGTGGTGTGCCGTGATAGTCGCAATAATTGATATTGTTTTGGTCTCTCTTTACTCATCACCACGCGAATTTGTAAATGTTTTTCCCTGGACTCTGCCTTTACTCGAATCTCTACTAGACCTAGTTGTAATCTAGTTGCAGGTTGCAGATTTCTGGAATCCAGTACATTCAAGAGATTAATGAATTGCACTAGACTCTAGTAGTAAGACTCTTCTACTTCGCTACTTCTAGATTGAATAAACCTTCAATGCCTTCAAGATTACAAAGGCTAAGCCTAGCTAGCTTGTAAGGCTTCATTGTTAAAGGTGTTGCTTAACACAAAGTATAAGAAGTTAGCAAACTTAACAAATTTTCTAACGAAATGAAGCTTAAATTGACTTTTATATTGTCAATAAGAGATCATGTTTATTCATCTGTTCATCTAAGTAAGGAATAAAACGAACACAGGTTCAAGATTATCCTAGTACTAGTGGCTCTATACTACAGCTAGATCTATATTTAGGGGCACCTATAGATCTAATACTCATCCCTCTTAGACTTTGCATTATATCAAAGCACACAAGAGGAATAATAATATGTTCATTCTCAGACAAAAACATAGTACATTTTTCTCGATCTATCTAGATCTAGATATCTAAATTCTAGGCCCAGTTTACATCTAGTATCTAGGATCTAGGCCTCTGTATGAATGTGACCTAGGCCTAGTCTAGATCTAGATCCACTTTTTGCTAAGAGAGATGAGTATTAGATCTAGGTGCCGCTAAATCTAGATCTAGATCTAGATCTAGTATAGTTTCCAGAACAATCTTGAGCCTTGTTCATTTTATTCCTTAATTAGGTACTTAGATGATTAGATGACTAAACATGATCTCTTACTGACAATTTTAAAGTCAATTTAAGCTTCATTTCGATAGAAAATGTGTTAAGTTTGCTAACTTCTTATGCTTTGTGTTAAGCAACACTTTTAACAATGAAGCCTTACAAGCTAGCTAGGCTTAGCCTTTGTAATCTTGAAGGCATTGAAGGTTTATTCAATCTAGAAGTAGCGAAGTAGAAGAGTCTTACTACTAGAGTCTAGTGCAATTCATTTAATCTCTTGAATGTACTGGATTCCAGAAATCTGCAACCTGCAACTAGATTACAACTAAATCTAGATTCGAGATGTTAGTAAAGGCAGAGTCCAAGGAATAACAACTACGAATTCGCGTGGTGATGAGTAAAGAGAGACCAAAACAATCTCAATATTGCGACTATCACGGCACATCACTTCGGAATATACATGTTCCGGTAACTACCTATAAATAGATTGAAGTTTCACCCCTGTCAAAGGTTGGGATGTGGCTAACGATTCGGGATGTGGCTGCGGGTTGACGAAAGGGAAAAGCGCCTAGGCGCTAGACCTTCCTTCCCTAAGATTAGGGGTGTGACTGAAAGACAGTAAGAAAGAGCCAGGAATAGCGGTACAAAGGGTCAGGAGCCCAGGGGAGGGGGAACAGGGAGATGAGGGGGGGGCAGAATGTAGAGATGAAAGCAGATGACAGAACACATGATTAGAGAGCACGATCCGAGATCGAAAGGAGAAAATATTAATGTTACAGAAGAAAATGTTCCGTCACTGTCGGGTTTCGAATTTGAGACTTATTGAATGAGAGGCGAACACTGTACCGATCAGGGTTTTTTTTTTAAAGTTACAAATTATTTGGGGAAGAGCTTATTGCTTTTGGACAAACAATTAGATAACTATACATAGTATCTATAGCCTACCTATATCACACATAAACTTTTTTTTATTCAACACTAAAAATACTTTACCACAGGAAAGGTCGAAATGAGAAAATAAAATTTCAGTAAGCAAAACAACCAGGCAACAATTCTATGACCATGATTGAAAAGCGCAACAAAATGCGCTCACACAATTATTGATATCGACCAAAAGAATAGAACAGTGTTGGGTGTTCTTTTGGTTGATTTTGAGTAATTCAGGTTATGTTTCAGCATTTTTAAATAAAAAACAGAAAGCATAGCATGACTTGATGCTTGGAGGAGAAAACATCTAGATCTATTTAATAGCCTATGATAATATGATATTAACACTTATCACCATTATAGTATTTTTATTGTTTTGTATAGAACGAAAAGTAACTCTCATTTCAGGTCTCTCTTTTTGAGTTTGTGGGAATAAGCATAATTAAGTTAAATAGCTTTACAGGTGAGTGCGTGTGTGTGTGCGTGTGTGCGTGCATGCATGCGTGTGCGTGCATGTGTGTGTATGATGATTTTATATTATATTTATAATATGTATAT
>NW_004797498.1:665369-668645 GCF_000002075.1 Aplysia californica
CGACAGACAGATAGACAGACAGATAGACAGACAGACAGACAGATAGACAGACAGATAGACAGACAGATAGACAGATAGGCAGACAGATAGGCAGACAGATAGATAGAGAAACAGAGAGAGAAAGGGGGGGGGGGGGGGGAGACACTAGTTAGGCCTACCAATTATCATTGTTAAAACCATGAGATAGGCTATACCTTTACCGAGGGGGCTCTCGTGGCCTAGAGGTTAAGGTGTTGGCCTCTCATTTAAAAGGTCCCGGGTTCGAATCCGGGTAGCGACCGAAAAATGTTCTTCTCTAAAATTGTCTCCTTTCACCTTCTTTCCTGCTCTCTAGCAATGTTCTGTTGTCTGCTTTCATTTCCACTTTCTGCCCCCACCCCCTCACCTCCTTTGCCCCCTCCTCTGGGCTCCTGACTCTTTCTGCAGCATTTCTACTGTTACTCCTTGGCTCCTCCTTACTGCTGTCTTTCTGCCACACCCCTGATCTTCTGGTAGGAAAGATCTACACCTAGCCTTCTCGGACAAGGGCGAAAATTCTCGGAGGGCCCGTGTGCAAGTTGCGCACGTTAAAGATCCCTTAGTGGTCTAAAATCGATAAGAGTAGGCTTCGGCCGCCACCCGGGCAAAATTCAAAATTTCCTACCAACTGAAAATATTAGGTGTGTCCCGCGCGCTCATATGACCTTATGCAGTTGCGAGCGCCGTAAAACACTTTACAAAAGCAAACAAACGTAACCACATTCGTTCCTTATAATTTAATGTAGCCTATATAATAATATTTGCATCATAATCAAGCTTACTTTTAATCTCCTTGATCACATTTTCACACTGTTTCGACAAGCACTGATTTACAGCCTACCATTTTCCCGGATTCCAAAGCAATAAGACTATCCCACCTAAGAAGTTTGCACAATAATAATATGTGTTCACAATACAAGATTATACAATTCAATTTTATTTTTGAAAAATACGAAGACTGAGCGCCACCAGGAAGTTGAGTGGGAGGCGGTGGAAGGTTTGTTATGGAGCTCATTTGTGTGAAGGTAGATCTATAAACAAGCGCATCACTCCACTGGGTCCTACCCTGACCTACCAGTACACACATCGTTTTCTTTCATATTAGTAGGGCGTCAATTTGTCGAGTTTTGTGATGGGTGTTGTTGTGAAGTGAGAGAGTTGAATAATAAAGGGTACTGTCTCACAAATTCAAATGTTTATATGGACTTATGGTCTGTGTTTATAACCTGATGCAAACGTCTCATCATTATGTGAGTATTGTGTGTGAACAACTACTGTAGCGTCGTAGCCCTGCCCTCCTGGGGGTTTTTTTGTTTAAAAATTATGTAATAATTGAGGCTAGATTTCTAGATCGGTGATTTTGTAGTTTCGTTCGTTAAAGACAAGAGTAGGGGGGGGGGGGGGTTCAGAGGGGACCTAATAAAATATGGAAGGGGGGGGGGGGCCCTGGGGGCCCTGGATTTATAATATTTGATGTATTGCAGTTAGTTGAGTTAGGCCCCTCTAGAGGTTGCATCCCTGTTCTTTGTGTTGCCTATAAATTGCCAATTTGGACCTTGTGATCATCAAGACTTAGATATCTAGATCTAGATCTAGATCTGGTTCTGGATTTCTTCTGTGGATGTAGAAAAATGGATCATGGACTTTAATGAACGGAACTACAAGATCACAGCTAGATCTAGATCTAGATCTAGATCTAGCAGTTTAGCCGTCATTTTAAGTACGGCTAGCCTCTTCTTTCCTCTGTAACCAAACTACCAATGACTCCAAACTTCTCATATAGGAAGGGCAATGCCCACTTTTAGTGTTGGTCAAGATTTCTGGTAGGCCACCTCTATTCTCACCCGGAGTGAGAATAGTGCAGGCGAGTCTTTTGGCTATTCTCACCCGGTGCGCGTTCACCAAATTTTGCGTTCACCCTAAACCACAGAATTCTACACTGTACTGTGATAACAGAAAAATTGTAGAATTCTGTGCCGTGAACAAACGTTCCATTACAACTGTAGCCTACTAAAAAAAGCGTACAATTTTGTCTGTCTGTGGGCAGTGGAGAGAGAGAGAGAGAAAGAGAGAGAGGAGTAGCGCGAGAATTTCCGGGCAAAGCAAAATGGCGACCCGCGTAGTTCGGCTCGATTCAAAAAGTTAAATAGCCGTAGCATCTTTGTAGACAACCAAATTAATTTACTTTTGTGTTTTAACATCATTTTTTAACTTTGTTTTGGTCAATTTGATCGTCCACACCGATAGACAGTATTCAGAAAGAGACAGAGAGAGAGAGAGAAGAGGGGAGGAGTTGATCTTGCGAGAACTTCCGGCGGGTGAGAATAGCCACTTTCTTTCTGGTAACCCCCAAAATCTGGTTTAGCCCGCTTGTTCTTAAAAGTGACCAAATAAAGGACAACCCATGTCTCGCTATTCTCACCCCCTCGTTTTACCGGAAATGACCCTAGAAGGATCAGGGTTGAGGTTAGCGGGCATGACCCTGGGGGCGGGGGGGAGGGGGGGGGGGGAGAATAGCGATACATTGGGGTTATTCTCAGGTAGTCTTAAATAAAGTAAACTTGAAACTTAAGTTATTCCCTGTGCTCTTCTCTGTGTGTGTCTGTGCTCTATAGACTATATATAAGCCTACTGTATTTATTGTTGTTAGCACACCTGAAGGGGGTGAGAATAGCGAGACATAGGGCCATAGGCTATCCTCACCCCTGTTGAGAATAACAACTACGAGCGGTTTCCGGCTTCCGGTCTCGTGATTTTTTGCCTATTTGCGAGAGTTCGGCGCCAACTTTCATTTTCTGCCATTCTGCGAGGTCTGGGAAAGAGCAAATTTTTGGGTCTAGATCTATTTCAATTTTCAAGAGCTAGTCTAGATTTAGAGATTTTTAGATCAGTGTAAAAATGTGAAAAAGAAAGGTTTCACAACAGAATGAAATCAAAATTAGAACAGCCCATGAAACAACAACAAAAATGAACAAATAAGGGCGTGTGTCCACCTGTCCGAAGAAGATTGGTTGTTTTAACCCTAAACGTGCATAATTTTTAAAAAAGTACAGGATATTATTACAAGTAAATTATGGAATCACACATGTAAGGGGCCTGCCAGTGTCAGATCTAATCGGTTTTGGTGGAACGCTCTTCTAACATTATAACACATTTTAAAATCTATATATATATATATTTAGAATCTAATGAAGGTAGGAACATCAAATTAAATGACGTTACACAATACAACATTCCCCCCCCCCCCCCCTTTTCCTT
>NW_004797498.1:668745-678631 GCF_000002075.1 Aplysia californica
ACAAAAAAATATTAATAGAAAAACAACACATCAGAACAATAACAAGAAAAAAAAATTACTCACCAACTAAATAAATCTCCACAAAGAGGGAAAAATAAAAGAGGAACAACACTACAAATCGTATGTAACTGTAACGTATTCAACAAATCAACGTGGTGACAACAAGTGAGAAAGAGACGAAGTGAAGCTAATACAGGGTGCCCACTACGAATGGGATCGGCTGATGGCCCGACTCGATCATCTAAAAAACAAACATGTTTGTTTTCAGTTTCAGGCGATCGAGACGGGTGGTTGGCCCGATCCAGCCATATTGGGCACCCCGTATTAGTGAACTTTCTGTCGCTTCGACTTTCATTCCCCGATTCGGGGACCAAAAAAGGCCAAAAAATCGAGCCTCAATTGATTGGTCGCGGCCGCGACAAACGCAGATGCTTGTTCTATGTGTTGTTATCAATAACCCTCAATAGATGTAGATTTAGACAGCACACAAGTGAACACAACACATTAATTTTTAGAGCAGCACCCTTCATAGGCAACACTGTAGCATTTCTTTATATAAATAAATATTTACTGCGAACATTTTTTGGACCGATTGAACCATATTGTATACGAACAATCTTTGGTAGGCCTATCCTATAATATAATTATAGGTCTATATATATCCGAAATTTGCGGGCGGGAAAGGATGTGATTTCAGAGTGTTTGGAGAAATAGTGCCCAGCTTTATTTTCCCGAACGTTCGGAGAAATAGTGCCAGCGTTTAAAAAATTTGATTGAATACTTTTAACTTTTACAATTTTCTGGGGTTTGTTTGTTTCAGCTTTGAACTACGATCTCTAAGAGTTTGTGGGAGAAAGAGTAACTGATAGCTTAAGATGGTAACGAGGGAAAAACATTAGACCTGTTTCATTTTTTGGGAGGTGGTGCATTTTGTTTTGTTACGGAGCTCATTGATATTATTTTGAAGATTAAATAGGACATCAAGGGCATTTAATGACGTTATATTCATCAAAATATTATTGAAAGACTTGTGAAAAAATACCCCCAAATACATAATACAGGTACTTCTGTTTCTAATCTGTTGTCTTGAACTACTCACACTGTGAATGGATTCCTATCTGAGTGGGGGGCTAGGCTATAGAAATTTTAGTCTGTCAGCATTGAATGGTTCTGACAGGTAGGCGTAAAGCAGCCTGCCTTTATCATGGACCAACAGCTTCAGGTAAAATTCAAAGCAATTTTTTAATAAAAAATAAAATTCATGGAATGATTAGACCCTCTCTTCTTTCTTCCAAGCTAAGTCTTGCTTTGATGACAGATTTTGCTCATATAAACCTTATGCCCACATTGTCTGAGTTTTGTTCTCTGTTCCAGTGGTTCTTGGAAAAAATTGTTAGGGAAAAAAACCTTTTACAAAAACAAAATTGAAACGTCTTTCTGTAGCAAGCTTGCAGGTTGTTGGAGGGTGCCATTGGTAAGCTGTACTTTTTTTCTCTCCTTCTCTTGTTTTTGCTTGTATCTGTCTTATTTTTTGGTCCACTATATGACTGTTATGTTGTCGATGTACTTCTCTATCCTTAAAACTTAGAGCAAACTAATATGTTATAATAGCAATTATGCTTTTAGCTACTTGTTGAATGCATTCATTGGTATTTCTTTTTCACAACTCAGTAGATAGCACTGGCATCATTGGTGTAATAGTAAGACACTTTGCCATCACTCGTAGAAGATGTGAGTTTGATTTCTGTGTGGGGAAAACTTTTACCAAATATCTCCACCTTAAAGGATGTTGCATCCCATTCACGTCAGGTTGGCCTTGACTGACAAGGTCGAGGCAGTGTGTCTCCTAAATGAATTAAGTCGTGTCCATGGGAACATTAAGCATGTCCAGTACATATATATATATTTTTTGTAGTTTATAAATTTCTGTGTTTCTACTATATCATGCTCTCAGATTGCTCGGCCACGTAGCCGGAGCCCAAGTCCAGTGTCCTTTCAACGCGATTCAGATGCCGGCCAGAAGAGGCGGACGAGGAGTGGTCACTCGGGCAGTGTGGGAGCCAGTGATGGCCTACTTCATGTACAAGGCCCCACCCTCCTAGTGGGGGACGAGGGTGAGGAGAACTATGGGTCTCGTGACGGTGCGCGGATCAACGAGTTGTTGCATCACAGTCAGCCGGTGGATGCTTTGGTCACCGTTCGAGGAGACTCGCCTGATATCCCGGCAGTGTCAGTTAAAGAGCTGTTGGATCGGTCGTCAAATCCAAAGAGGAGACACTCGTCTGGAGGTGAGCTGTAGGAGAGTGTAGCATTGTTATCCCCACTTCCACCCCTTTTTCAGTTAGAATGAAAGCATTTTTTATAACTCGAACGATATGAGCCTTCTAAGTTCAATGAGTGGCTTGGATATGATCTGTTTGAGGTATGCTGAAATCAGTTGGTATCATGCTGCACTATGGTGCTTTGGTTTGAATCCCCAACTGGGTGTTCTTGAACTCATCTTGCCTAGAAAGTTTTTTAGGCTTTTCATTCACTTGATCTAGTGTTTTTGGAGGTGGACATTAAATTCAACAGTTTGTCCTCTTAAAGGACCTTTTAGAGAGGATTGGGACACATTCCCATAGTATAATTATCATATTACATCATGTCCAGCCCCTTCTGTCTTTTCTTGTCTTTTTTTTTTCTTTTTGTTCATGCCACCCTGCATATATAATGCTAACCGTAGGAACAAGAGCAAGCTTTCTTGGGCTTATGAACCTTTTTTCTTTTTGACTTCATGGTCGCTATTTTAAGTTTTATATATATATACTGTAAAATAAATTGTTGCTTATTCCATTTAAAAGCGAAGGCTGGAGATTAGATTTTGATTTCTTGCAATCTTTTTCAACATCTTAGTGGTACCTTCATCTAAAAGTACCAGTGAGTCCATGCAATTCTAAGTCAACCAACCAACAAGTCCAAATATAAAACCACACTAACCAACCTTTGAGTGGTGGTCAACCAACCATGAAGTCTACACACATCTATCTAATGCAAGCGTCCAGATGAATGCATAATTAACCAACCAAAGAGTTCATACAGGTCTTAATCAACCAACCACCAAGTCTACAGACCTCTTCCTACTACAACTGCCCAAATTACTACATAATTAATGAAACAATGAGATTAGAGTCTACATAGCTCTTTTTCAAGCAAATACTAAGTTTACACACCTCTATCTAATACAACCGTCCAAATGAATACATAATTAATCAACTGATGATTCCGATTCCGCATGACTCTGTGTCAACCTACCACTGAGTCTACACGCCTTCATCTAAAACAACTATTGAGTCCATGTACCTTCACGTCAACCAACCACCGTTCCACACACCATGAATCCATTGACCTCCATGTCAACCCAACCAGTTACATAATGATAAAGTGTTCTGGTTTCTGCAGATGCCTCAGGCTCTGATAGCCCAGACTTTGTCTCAGGCAGACTCCTAACAGGCGGAGGTATGCTCAATGCACACTTTTTTTCCCCCCGGAAAGGGGGGAGGGGATATGTGGGGGTGAAGGGGGTTATGGTGGGGCTGTGATACTTTTATGCAGTGTACACTGTACAGTAATACACGACTGCATGTTGTTTTTACATTGTTCTTCATTTTCCATCCTGGTTACCTGCTTATTTCTTATTTTTAATTGGTGGTTTGGAGGCGTTACATGAAAGTCCGATTTCTGTTCTGTACTATTCCTCAAATGTCTTCATGTGTCGGTCCGTCGAATTCTTTTTCTCGACACCCTAAACCTAAATATTGTCTGCATGCACCCCCCCCCCCTTTTTTTTTCTCCCCACCCCCAAAAAGGAACATAAAAACATCACAAAACCCCCCCCCCACCTTATAACAAAAACAAACAAACCAAAAAAACCCCAACTCAAACAACAAAAACTTTCCCCTTCCCTCCACCCCAGCGCCGAGAAAAACCAAACATTTTTGTAAATCTGGACTACCTTCACCTTTTTAGGATCATTTGTCTTTAAAGGCACGTTTGTTCAACACTATCCTCCGCCAGTAAATTTTGTATGTTGAGAATGGGTGTGGGATTAGCAGTAGTGTGTGTTGTGTGTGTGTGTGTGTGTGTGTGTGTGTGTGTGTGTATGTGTGTGTGTGTGTGTGTGTGTGTGTCTGGGTGTTTGTATGTGTTAATGTTTGTCGATGGATGGTCATAAGGGCATAGCCTTCTTGGATTAGGCCCTGTATAGATTCCTATTATCATTATTATTGTTGTAATTGTTATTATTATTATTTTTATTATTATTATTATTATTATTACTTAATATTTCATATTAGGTGTATTTGAATCCATTCTCTGTGAATGCTCTATTTCTCTTACACGTTCCTTATCTAGGCAAATTATTACATTAGGCTTTTCACGTTACATTTCGCTTTGTGCATGATGGCCTGTGGTAAGCTTGCATTTCTGCAAATGCGCATACAAAATTGATGGTTTTGCATGTGCCATTAGCTGGTGTCTCTGCGCTCCTTCCATGCGACTGGGTTAGTGTCTGTATGACACTGCTTGGTAAATGCCTTTGAGGAAAACTCGGGTTTTTAGCAAGAGGGTGGTGGTATTTATTTATTTATTTATTTATTTATTTATTTATTTATTTATTTATTTATTTATTTTAACGCAAAGTACATGCATCATCCAATCAAAGAAATGAGTGGCGAACCACGATTGCCGATGTCTGTTTCAGAACTGGTTCTTGAAGAAATAGGATTTATCTATTAAAGTACTGTGTAAAACCCGCGTCTGTTGTGTAGTGGTTTGGCGCCTCACCGTCGGACGCAGAAAACATCGATTCTTGTTTGGCAAGTGTTTTACGGCGCTCGAAGCGGCATAAGGTCATGTGGGCGTGCAGGACACGTTAAAAACATTTTCAGTTTGGTAGGAGTTAATTTTGAATTTTGCCCTGGTGTCGGCCGAAGCCTACTCATTGATTTGGGGCCACCAAGGGATCTTTAAACATGCGCAATTTGCTCACAGGACTTCCGAGATTTTTGGGCCCTTATCCGAGAAGGATAGGTGTTAAATTTTATCTACCTTAAGATTTGGAGTGTGGCTACAGTAGTAAGAAGTAGCCGAGGAGTAGCAGTAGATAGGCTTCAGAAAGAGTCAGGAGCTCAGAGGAGGGGAGAAAAGGGGGTGTGCAGAAAATGGAGACGAAAGCAAACGACTGAACATACGAGTAGTTGGAAAGCAGGTGAAAAGAAAAGAAAGTAGAGAAGAAAACTCACTGTCGCTTTCTGGTTTCAAACCGAGGACCTATTGAATGAGTGGCGGACATCGTGACCTCTAGACTCGAGAGCCCCCTGTACGAGTTTAACACCTCTATTAACTCTTTTATGTTAATTAAGAGGGAGGACCTCCGAATTTAACATATGTCTCCGAAATCAGCGTGCCAAATTGGTTAAGAGCCTTGAAAACTCAAAAAAAAAATAATTTTTAATTCGAGTTTACTGACCCTCAGACTGGGATTCGAACCAGGGCCACCGGCTCCAAAATGCAGCATGATACCAACTGACAATTGAGCTAACGGCGCTCCCCGGTGATGTTTGGTGTTTTGATAAAGAGGGTTTTGGGTAGCTTATCGTGCCACAAGTCGGGCTTGTACGTGTATAATCGGCCTGGGGGCTGACCGGCGATTATTAGTCTCTCCGCTGTTGACCGCAGAGCTAGTGGGTTCAATTCCCGCCAGAGGAAGTTATGTTATCGCCAAGGAGGTTGTATTATTATGATTGTTGGGTCCTTGGTTATGGCCGGCGTGTCTCCGTGCGTCTGCTCGTGTATGTATGTCGTTTTTTTGTCGTGGTATCTCACTTTACCCTGGTCGTAGGCGAGTACTCTGGTGTGGTTTGCGCCTACTTTCCTATCAAACATCTATCGGGCGGGGAGGGGGGGGGGTGCTCTCGTGGTCTAGAGGTCACGGTGTTCGCCTATCATTCAGTAGGTCACGGTTTCGAATCCGGATAGCGACGGTAAATTTTCTTCCGATAAAATGTTCTCCTTTCGTCCTGATTTCTAACAATATTCTGTCGTCTGCTTTCGTTTGCACTTTCTGCCCCCACCCTCTTTTGCCCCCTCCTCTGGGCTCCTGACTTTTTCTGCAGCCTTTCTACTGCCTCTCCTTGGCTCCTTACTGCTGTCTTTCAGCCACACCTCTGATCTTATGGTAGGTAAGATCTAACGCCTGGCTTTCTCGGATAAGGGCGAAAATCTTAGAGGTCCTGTGTGCAAGTTGCGCACATTTAAGATCCCTTGGTGGTCCAAAATCGACAAGAGTAGGTTCCAGCCGCCACCCTGGCAAAATTAAAAATGTCCTACCAACTGAAAATGTTTAATGTTTCCCGCGCGCTCATATGACTTTATGAAGTCGCGAGCGCTTAAAACACTTACAAAAACAGCAACAACAACAAAAAAAGATTATTAGGCTTTCCCCCCGTTGGCGGGTGCTGTTCTCGGGCGAGAAAGTTATGTTATCGCCAAGGTGGTTATGCGGTTATAAGGTCCTTGGTTATCGCGTATCTCCGTGTGTCTGCTGCTAGTACATGTACGTCGTATATGTCGTGGTATCCCACTTTGCCCTGGATCGTAGACGTGTACTCTGGTGTGGTTTGCGGCTAGTTTCCTACCAAACATATATCGTCTTTTATCTCTCCTTTTAGTGTTTGTTGCTCTCTTGTAATACCTTTAATTTTAAACATTTATATGACCTAATTGTTTTGCAGGTGCCGTAAAACTCTTTATTATTATAAAACAGAAAGGCCTGCATATCCTTGGTCGGCCTTTACTGGTTCGGTCGAAACTGTGTCGATGTGTGCGTAAAGCTTTTTAAAATAATTTGCATAATTCTTTACCTCTTTTGAAGGCAGAAAATGGGACCATAAGCCGGTGTACCTAGCTTATCAGAGGAAATTCGGGACGCGTGAACTTTGGCATATTTTAAATCATATTTAATATTGTACCTTGCTGCTGCTAGATATGCGAAGGAGGTCAACGTTTCTGCCCACTGAACGTAATAATAATGATGATGATGATGGTGGTGGTTATGATCATGGTGATGGTGATACACTCAATATAACAATAGGTTGAGAGCCTTGAAAAAAAAAAAAAAAAAAAGAAGATGATCCGAGTTCAAGAACCCCCATATCGGGATTCGATAACAACAATAACAATAATGATAATATAATAATTACAGTAATAATGATGAAAATAATAATGATAGTAGTAATAATAATAATGATAATAATAACAATAATTAATAATAATAATAATAATTTGCTTTGTAATATCTAAGGAAGTGTATAATGCACATAATATATTATGGTTCGTGACGTGTAATCAGCTGAAAGCACGTACTGACATCACTTGAAATACATTGTATATTGTATGCTCTTGGTATGTGAACGCCACGAGGAAGCGGGTAGTTAATGGCTGCTGTCATGTGTACGTGGCCCAGAAGAGCAGGTTCGTCACCCCGGGGTTAATGACCCGAAGGTCAAGAGGTGCCCTATCTGGCTGCTATTGCTATACGTTTTGTCACTGTTTGTGCTTGTGGTTTGGGGAGTAATTGTGCTGAGCACGCCGAAGCGGAGTGACTGCATGTTCGGAAAGGAAACGTCAATCTGTCTGTCTGTTCTTACCTGTCTATCGCCTTTCTTTCTATCTGTTCTTCAGTTTTATCATCGATCTTCTTGGATCTTCTTGTCTGTCTATAAATAATATGGAGAGAGGGAGGGAGAGAGAGAGAGAGAGAGAGAGAGAGAGAGAGAGAGAGAGAGAGAGAGAGAGAGAGAGAGAGTCCAGCCACTACTGGTTAGACATATTATTATGTCCGCTGTATCAGACTTAAGGCGTGAGGCTGGTTTAGTATTTCCCAAGTGCTGGGTTAAAAATAAGCTAAGTCTTTGTTGGGAACAAACATTGTTTTATTTCATCATGTTGTTATGAAGAGAGATTTTCTTGTTGAGAGAGAAAGCGAGAGAGAGAGAGAGAGAGAGAGAGAGAGAGAGAGATGGGGAGGATGGATGCATGTGTACAATCTCGCTTTGGAAGAGAACTTTTGACTGAAGATAATAATACAAAGATTTCATTTGAGATGTGAAGTGGCGTGCAATGTATGCAGATAACACCCGACATAACAGCAGTGGAGAAAGCGGTGCAGGGATGGATGATCTGAGGCTTTGACTTCTATCACGCGCATTCAGTGGCCCGATTTTCTTTCTAAAAATGACACATGTTCTTTGTCTCAGTCGAGGAAGTTTTGGGACAAGCTGATCTTTGTACTCTTGTGTTTTCTATTTCTGTATAGTTGGAAACTTTTTTTCTAGAAGGCGGTTGACATTTGATTTTTTCGGAGAGTGTATAGATCTATGTGACACACAGCTTACCAAAAAACCAACCCCAAAACAATTTTTTTTTCAAAATTAGAAAATAATGAAATAAGCGGAAACAACAACATCAACAATAACAAAGAGAAACTATTTTTAAAAGTCAACTCTTTTCAGGAAGTAAAATAAGAAAAAAATCCCCCTAAAAAAATCAATTTAAAAAATCGCCTTTTTCCCCCAGGAAGCGAAATGTAAGTGGCGGAGCTGCGGCTTTGAGTTTACGGGGATGTTTATTTCTGACCAAACGCCAGGGCTCCTCCTTTAGTTTACTTCCTGTGTGGATTTCAATCTACGACGTTCGCGCGCACATACTCGAAATTTTGCATATATATTTATGTTTCCGGGTTTTGTTGCGATCCGTACGGCGATGGTTACAGGTTGCCCCTTTTCTTCTCTCGGGGTACCTTCAGCTCTTTAATTTCAGTAGCTATTCGCCTTCAACTTACATGGCTTTGAGACTACATGTACTTGCAAATCGTGAGTTTTCGCTAGGTGAAGTTATTCGCAAGTTATACTGGCAAACGTGATAGACGGAGGTGGATACAATAATTAATGAAACAGTAAGTGCTGTCGTAATAATAATAATGATAGTAATAATCTCTGCGATGATGATGATTATAAGGCAGCTATATATCTACAGTGAACAGTCATTTAAAACATACAGGTGAAGAAATGGAAATGGATTGGGCACACCGTGAGGAGACCCCCTAAAAGTATCATCAGACAAGCTTTGACGTGGAATCCACAAGGAAAACGTGATAAAGGAAGACCAAAGATGACACGAGGCGAGCGGTACATGTGGAAATGGAAAAGGCGGGGACATCATGGAGACAGCTAGAAAAGGATGCATAGGACAGGCTTCGCTGGAGAAATGTTGTTGATGGCCTATACTCCACTGAGAGTTAAAAAGTACGAGAGAGAGAGAGAGAGAGAGAGAGAGAGAGAGAGAGAGAGAGAGAGAGAGAGAGAGAGAGAGAGAGAGAGAGCAGTAATTTGAAATGTGAACATTTCGTTGCTTTTAAGTGAAACTATCGGGACACTTGTTCGATTTTAGAGTACCGATTTTGAGGTACAGAGATTTGCAACTTGTTTTGATCAATTTTGATTTGATTATCCAAGTGTTTGATAATTCTAAAGTGTGAGGAACTTGTCAGGAATGGACTTGATCCGGTTATCCGAGTTTGTAAGGAGACATTGACGAAGTGGAACCGGTTTCTCCCTCGACGATGGACACTAGCCCAGTGCCGGAGAAACGGAGTGTGAGATTTTGTTTGCCGGAGTCACCGCTCGAAGTTTCAGGTGTGTGTGTGTGTGTGTGTGTGTGTGTGTGTGTGTGTGTGTGTGTGTGTTTGTGTTTGTATGTGTGTATGTGTTTGCGCGCGCATGTGCGTGTGAGTGTGTGTGTGGGAGGGGGCTGTTAATCTGTGTTTGTGTGTGTGTGTGTGTGTGTG
>NW_004797498.1:680231-683551 GCF_000002075.1 Aplysia californica
TTTATTGTGTGTGTGTGTGTGTGTGTGTGTGTGTGTGTGTGTGTGTGTTTATATCTGTGTGTAATGTCTTCTCGGATTTCTACTGTTGCGGTTGTTGTTTGCGTTCTCCCTTACACAAGGGGAAGAATGGACGTGTGGCTTTTGGCACTAGTATTTTGACAAATCGAAGCCGTTTTCAGTTTCTAGCCTTTGAATATTCTTGGCTAGGGCGTTTTTCGAGTGCTCTGGTGTGGTTTGCTCCGTCAGTCCTGTCAAATACATGTACAAAGTATCTATCGGTGGGTGGTTTTCGGGTGCTGCTTCTTCTTTCCTATCAAACATCTATCGTCCTTATCTCCCATTCTTCTTTTTTTATGTTTGTAACTCTCTTGTAACACCTCTAATCTTCTTGCGCTCATAATATGACCTTATGCAAATGCGAGCGCCGAAAAACCTCAACTAAAACTAAATTAAAAAAAAAAAAGTATCTGTCGATCCTATCTCTCCCCCGGCGGTGGTTGGCGGGTGTTCTGGTGTGGTTTGCTCCTTCTTTCCTTTCAAACATCTGTCGTCCTTTTCTCCCCTCCTTCTATTTTGTGTTTGTTACTCTCTAGTGTAATCTTTGGCACTTATATGACTTCATTGTGTTGTAAGTGCCGTAAAACTCTTACTAAAACTAAACTATCTCTCCTCCTTTATTTCTTTGTTTGCTACTCTCTTGTAAAGCCCATAATCATCGGCACTTATATGACCTATTTAAGTTGCAATTGTCGTACAATTCTTCAAACTAAAAAGTTGTTAGTAAACATATGGACAATTACTGCTTGAGCGGGCAATACGTGCTAGTGTGTACGAATTGTTCTTATGTAATTTTTGATTTCCCATTGTGTTTGGGGTTGGCAGGTGCTCCAGTGTGGTTTGCTCTTTCTTGTCTATCAAACGTCTATCGTCCTTATCTCTTCTCTATCTTTTTTGTGATGTTACTTTCTTGTAACACCTTTAAATTTGGGCATGATATCAAATTATATATATGGTATATGACATGGAAGTGTGTTGCAAGTGACGTAAAAATCTTACTACAAATGTTTTTAAAATCTTTCCCTTCGGTTGTACAGATATTATTCTTCCCCTGATATTGTAGGCAAGACGAAATCGGGGAAACTTGGTTTATTATTACACGCCACAATCGACCTGAAGGCGGCCGCACAGCGAGCAACGTATTCTGCACACTAGGCTTAGTCTGGGTGAAGCTGGGTGTACACAGAGAGTACACCATGGCGCGCAAAACATAAAAATGTGCTGGAATGGAAAATCCATACAAAACGAAACAAGTCACTCGCAGCCATTTCCCTAATTTTGATACGCTGATTCTGAATCTGGTATTATATTTTTTTTTCTACGACGTGATTTTCTATAATTTTGAAATTAGTTAAGTTGTCCCAGGCGCAGCAAACTTCAAAGGCCGGATGGCCGGACGTCAAATTCACAGGCAGCGGCTGTAGGTTCTTTACATCCGGCCGGCCGGCCATTCGCCGGGTGTTCGGTTTGAGCCTCATTTCTTATTACACGTTACGATTGGCCGCACGGCCCAGACACCTGTCCGGTCGGGCTGTACGTGTAATAAGGCCCTTGTTGCCAGCGTTAAAGCGTGGTGCCCAGGAAAATATGTCAACGTTTAAATGTTTTAGGTGTATTCTGTAAATCCCCTATTATTTTTTTTTACCTGCTTTAGGCTAATATCAAAGAAAACGTGTCGGTACCTTAGTTTGCAGTGGATTTTATGAATGGGCTTTTAGATTCTGTTGGTCATCCAACTTTTAGACTGGTTTGCAAAGATCTGAGAAGATTGAACAGAACGGTTTCATTTTGTCTTGTTTTTAACCTCGGTCAGACGAAAGTGAACAAGCTATAGCTCAGTTGGTTTCATGCTGGGTATCATGTCCCCAACGGGGCGTTCTTGAACTTGGATTGTTTGGGAAATTTTCAACGCCATTTACCCGCTTCGGGGACTCTCGTGGTCTAAAGGGTGGGTGGGAAAAAAGGGTTGGGGGATGTTTGCGCAGGCGCATAGAACATTTTACTGCAGAAAATACGTTTGACTGCGTCGCGATGTTTGCCTGTCGTTCAATATGTCACGAGATCGAAACCTGACAGTTTTATAAAAAAAAATTTCCTTTCACCTCCTCTGCTCGTCTAACCATGTTCTGTCGTCTGCTTTCGTTTCATCCCCCCTCCTTTGGCGCGCTCCTGAATTTTTCTTTATCCTTTTTACCGCTACTCCTTGGATCCTTACTGCTGTCTTTCAGCCACGCCCCTGGTCTTAGGGTAGGAGAGATCTAACACGTAACCTTCTCGGATAAGGGCGAAAAATCTTGGAGGTCCCGTGTGCGCAAGTTAAAGATCCCTTTGTGGTTCAAATAGATAAAGTAGTCTTCGGCTGCCACCCGGGCAAGAATCAAAATTTATTCCTACCATACTGAAAAAGTTTAATGTGTCCCGCGAGCTCATATGATCTTATTCCAAGGCATCCAAACTTAAATTAGTTAGATCCGGTATCCTCGTCGTATGCAGTTGCGAGCGCCGTAAAACACATAATTACCATAACAAAACTAACAATTACTCGCTTTGCTTGTCGTATCGAAGATTGGTGTTAGATTCCGCGTTCCCGCCTTTTAGTGTTTTTAGTTTTAGTAGAGGTTTTACGGCGCTCGCAACTGCATAAGGTCATTCGGGAGCCAGAAGATTAGAGGTGTTACAAGAGAATAACAAACGTAAAAGAGAAGAAGAGGAGATAAGGACGATAGATGTTTGATAGGAAAGAAAAAGCAAACCACTCCAGAGTACCCGCCAACCTCCCACTTTTAGGGTGTGGGTGGGTAGATGCTCTGGTTTGGTTTGCTCCATGTCTCCTCTCCAGCGTCTGTCGTCTTTATCTCTCCTCTTGTTATGGTTGTTACTCTCTTGTAACACCTCTAACCTTCAGCATTTATATGACCATAATATTGGGTTGCAAGTGCCGTAAAACTCTTACGAAAAACTAACCATATATCTTTGAAAGGGTCGTTAAACCTACAGAACAACTACTGCAGTAATCATTCTGTTCCCGCGTCTGTGGTGTAGCAGTAAAGCGCTTCGCCGTCGCACATAGGAGACTTGAGTTCGACTCCTTGGTGGGGAGAATTTTTATTGAGTATAACAGTCTTGCAGTTGGGATGCTGTATCCCTTTGATCTTGGGTTGCCCCTAATAGGCAGGGTCGAAACCCTCCTCCTAAATGATCTAAACTGTATCCATAGGGGCGTAAAATATCTACAATGAAAAGAACCCACCCCCAACCCCCCC
>NW_004797498.1:684328-686292 GCF_000002075.1 Aplysia californica
GGGGGAGGGGGGCAACACAAAACATTGCACAGCAAATTTTTGCGATGTGGTGGGTGGGGAGTGAGGGTGCTTGCATCATGTGGCATAGAACTTAATACAGCAGAAAATACGTTCGATTGCATCGTGGTTTGTACTATTTGGTTTGTCTGCTCTCTATGGCTTGTCGAGGTCAGGGGTCGCCACGGCTGTTGTTTACTGGAGATTGTCCGTGTTAAGTGTAACGTTCAATGGTTTCTACTTGTGTTCACGTGATCATTCAAGTGGGTGAAGGTTACCAGTCTCTGGTGGATCCTACATCTTTTCTTTCCCTCTGCTGTACATCTGCCTCTCTTGCTCTGTGGGTGGTTGGCAGCTGCTCTGTTGTGGTTTGCTCCTTCTTTCCTGCCAAACGCCTATCGTTTCTATCTCTTCTCTTTCTATTCTTCGAATGTTACTGTGTGTGGTTGGTGGGAGCTCTTGTGTGGGGTTAGCTCCTTCTTTCCTTTCGAACATCTGTCGTGGTTATCTCTCCTCCTGTTCTTCATATTATTTTATTATGTTACTTTCTAATAACATCTCAACCCTTCAGCGCTTTTATGACCTATTGCAAGTGTCGTAAAATGTTTGCAAATTGTTGACGGGTGGACTGGTGTGGTTAGCTCTTTCTTTCCTATGAAATATCTATCGTCCACATCTTTCCCACTTTTTTTTCGCTTGTTACTCTTATATAACATCTCTAATCTTCTGCACATATTATTATGTGATCTATTTGTGTTGCAAGTGCCGTAAAACGTTACTGAACTCTTGCTCTTTCCCAACACTAAATAGACGTTATGGCGTCGATGCGCCTTTTTTTACCCGTTCTAGTAATGCATTTAATTTTTTTCATTATTTTTCTCCAGTCTTACCTTTTGTTAGTCGTGTGTTCTTAAATCTTTTTTTTTGTTTGTTGTTGTAGACATTCGCACAATATCCAACATTGCCAGCAGAAACGGAGCGAATCATTAGAGCAAACTCTGAGCTCCATTATTTGCCACTTCAAAGAGTACGCTAGGGACACTGTCCATCATTGAAGCAGACCGAATTTGATCCTACACAGCTTCGATTTCCTTTCTTTTAATTGTGACCATTTTCTTTCTACGTTTCAAGGACTTTGGGCCGTGAAATCAATTTTGACGAGGCCGCATTGAAAATTCAGCGTCGTGGACTCACTGTTATCAACATGATGAGTTCAGCTGCTCTCCCGTGCAGGCTCGATTCATCTGTTTATCAAATAATGAGTTTCGAGCATGAATGATTCGAGAACATGCTGAGCCAGACAGCACATTCGCTCTTTCAACCTCATAAGAATAATAGGCGGCCCCGGCTATAACAGGACCCACGTGTTATAGCCGAATACCTGTTATAGACGGGCATCAAGTTTACATAGGTCTACAATGTAACTAGTCAGTGATCAACGAATAGGATCGTTTTTATTGCTTAAATTACCTTCTACCGATTTATCAGGTATTTAGTTTTTCTTTCCTCATCATTTTCTTCCCTTTTCTAGCATCTTATAGTCTCATGGGGTTGACTAGACATGATTTGAGATGCAAGGGTTACAGTGTAACAGTTATAGTCCTCTAATTGCATTGTATATAGCATTGCACACATCCGTGTTCTTCAGAGCTCACAGCATGTTCCGTACACTCTACAACGGTTCGTAATCAAACAAGTACCAAGTGGGTGGTTGGCGGGTGCTCTGGTGTGGTTTGCTTCTTCTTTCCTATCAAACATCTATCGTCCTTATCTCCCCTACTTCTTTTTTATGTTTGTTACTCTCTTGTAACACCTCTAATCTTCTGGCGCTCATATGACCTTATGCAGTTGCGAGCGCCGTAAAACCTCTACTAAAACAAAACAAGTACCAAGGTTGGGAAAAGGAGCTCACGTGGCATAGTTCTGCGGTAGGCTAGATCTAGCGCCCAGTTCCTACTTGTTAACCC
>NW_004797498.1:686969-689115 GCF_000002075.1 Aplysia californica
TAATAATAATAATAATATAACCATTTTTGTGTCGGTGTGCTTTTCTTTACTCAGACAAACATACTTTCTGTTCTTAAAAGTAAAAAAAATCCCTTCTCCTGGTTCCTGCTTTAAACTGCTTATAGAAACCGCCGTTACCACTTGGTCAACCTGGATTTTTTTTTAATGGATGTCCTTGTATGAGAAGGAACAGTAGATCTAAATCAGAAAATGACAACTTCGCAGTTGAATTGGACACAAGAGGTCGGAGAAGTGGGATGGAAATCCATACTGAGACCGCTTTTCAATAAATATTATTTGCAGAGCTGGGACTGGTATTAAGTCTACACAACATACCTGACACACAGACGTCTGTGATGTTGTGGGTAGGCTCTTAGCTGTAGCACGAAGTAGACGTGCATCCAATTCTCGCGAGGGCAGTTTGTTTTATCGAACATCCCCGTCCTTCGGCTGGGATATGCTTGTATCCCATTCAGTGCGGGTTGGTCCTGACTTACAGCATCTTTGCAGCTCGCCTCCTTAATTTAATGATCTAAATGATGTCGATGGGGGCGTAAGCCATTCCCTGTAGTGTCAGTCAGCCATACTGAAGACAACACGTTATCTGTTTGAAGCAGTCCCAATAAATGGTTGTGTAACTCCACGCTTAACACGTGAGATGCCTTTATGGTATTCTGCACAACACTGTCTAGGAGCCCAGCGGTCACCACCGTGTGTGTTTAACAGGTGATTTCTTATAGGATGTACTACCCCCTACCCACTGCCGTGAAGTCAGCACTTCATGTTGCCTCTGTTCGATGTCATGGGATATTTTCTGGATGTACTGACGTGTATTACGGAGAACACCTTTGTGTGCATATACTGGATTTTGTTTGTGTGTTCGTTGTTTTGTTTTGTTTTTTCAATTCTTGTGTGTTCTTTTTATTCTAGTAAAAATAGCGAGAACACTAATTACTGGTATGTATTGTGTTTGTTTTTCTTATGTTCGTTAAAAAAAAATAATTTGTTTCTTGCTTTTATCCCAGTAGATAGTTCGGAGACTTAATGGTATGACATGTTTGTTTTTTCGCATTGTTATTGGACACTATTTTATTTTATGTTAGTTTCTACTGCTATACAGCAGAACATTTTAATAATTTTTTGGGACAGGGGTGGTGGACCTTTCTCGGAGTTGCATTTTAATTGTTTTCCCTTTTCCTCTTCTATTTTCTCCGTCTTGTAAATACGTTCTTGAGCGTGGGATATTTAAGTAGATGACTTGTTTGGTCCGCTTTACTCATGTCTATAGTTTTCAACGAATATTTTGTCGAGTACAGACCGTGACATTATCGGAAAGTAAATCGTGGCGAATAATGTAACGCGATAACATCTGATGAGAAGCTATTTTATGCCAGATCCTCTTCTGTGCACTGGTGGCAAAGATTCATGATCTTTGCTGGTGGTGTCTCGTATTGATTAGATCCATGTCTTTAGTTCACTTCTCTATTATGTCAGGCCGTCAGTGGACCGAGTTTCGTGGGTGGTTGGAGGGCGCCACTGGTTGGTTCTTCTTCTGTACTTTCACTCTGTCCTAGTATTGTGTCGTTACCCAAACAAACAAGGACCGAGTTTCTGCACACAAGCAAAAAAGTTCCCACTACTCTCCCATCCCTAGTCTTTGAAGTATCCCCTTCCGTAATATAATCGTCTTTTAAAACGCATCATAATAAAACTGCATCTGCTTTACTTCCCAATTTTATTAAAAAGTTTGTGTTTCCACGTAACGAAAAGTTGTGGGTGGTTGGCGGGTGCTCTGGTGTGGTTTGCTTCTTGTTTCCTATCAAACGTCTATCGTCTTTATCCCCCCTCCTTCTTTTCTGTGTTTGTTACTCTCTTGTAGCACCTCTATTCTTCGGCACTTATATGACCTTATTGTGTTGCAAGTGCGTAAAACTCTTACTGAAGCTAAAATAAAAGTTTTAGAAGTTTGCTAAATTTTCCTTAATCAGGAAGATAAACTCGTGTTTTCTATCGAATACGTTATAGATGATAGATGTGGATCATAGCGAACTAGAGTACTCTTGTTCGCTATGGTGTGGGCGTAGACACTTAGAAACTCACGTAAAGGTATGTGTGTGTTTATTGCAGTTTGGGGGGGGGGGGGGGG
>NW_004797498.1:689236-690564 GCF_000002075.1 Aplysia californica
TTCCTCAGCCTCTCCTACAACTATTTCATCACATAAGAACCCCCCAAAAACCGTATTTTTTCCCATACCGGGCATGTTCGTCACCGCCATTTTCTCATAAAGTCAGTGTTTTATTTTTCTTAATCGGCCGTTTTCTCAAAACGCGACTTTTCTCTATACTTGTTTGAATAACTCCACCATTTTTCATCCAATCTTCATGAAATTTTCACAGAATAAAGAGAAGATGTAAATACTAAAAAAATGTTTATTGAATTTTTGATATATGGAATAGATTTTTGTTGGTGGTGTCTGGAGTGTGGATTTTTACGGATTTTTGAAAATTTGAATGCTACCTCAGGAAAAAATTCATTAAAAATTTTCTAATTCGTTTAGGAAAAAAACAACAGCCAGATTTTTAGGTGTAATGTTTGTAAACACGCATGCAAAAAAACCATTCAATTTCCATGAGCGATAAGTGCGGTATTCATTACATTAGACATGTCAACAAAACCCAATATGGCTGCCTTATCCATGGAAACGAAACTTTTTCTCAAATTTGATTGCAGATTTAAAGACTCCTTACTATGCTTGTTATGTGTGTGAAATTTGGTCAAATTCGGTCCAGTAATAAGCGAGATAGCCTTCAGGTGTAGCAGCCCCCCTTAACATGGCGGAGCGGCCGCCCAAGGAGATTATTGATATTGCTGCGTTAGGAAGTCTGTCCCCGTGGTTTTATGCATCCCGCATAATGTAGCAAAATTTGCTCATTTTTATTTGGCATAGTTTCTGATTATTTTCCTTTATTATTCTTTGTTACACTAACAGAATCGCCTAATTTCACATTTTTTTGGGCTCAGTTTGCATGATTTCAGAATTTGTCTTGCATAAAACGACGGAGACAGGGAAGTATATAAACGGTTCTGTTATGTTGTGTAAGAGGAAGTGTTGAGGGGGTGAAATAGGAGCTCATAAGGTGAACAGGTTCAGCGAAACGTGGACGTTGCTATCTAGTTCCCCCTTTGCCATTACGTCAAGTTGTGTGGTGTTTGTAGAAGCTCCACGTTATCCTGTACCCTAGGATTAAGCCATGGGATGTATTCAGTTTCAGTCTTTCGCAAGTTTTCATCATACGTAAAATAAAACATTTCACACTGTCGCAATCACGCTCAAACATGCAAGCAACGATACCTTGTATGCACTCACTCACTCACGCATGTACCCTTCCCCCAACACACTTTATGCGTTCTCTCTCTCTCTCTCTCTCTCTCTCTCTCTCTCTCTCTCTCTCTCTCTCTCTCTCTCTCTCTCTCTCTCTCTCTCTCTCTCTCACTACCCCTTACCCCCACCTC
>NW_004797498.1:692750-697590 GCF_000002075.1 Aplysia californica
TCTCTCTCTCTCTCTCTCTCTCTCTCTCTCTCTCTCTCTCTCTCCTCTTCTCTCATCTCTCTCTCTGTCTCTGTCTGTCTCTTTCACCCTGTCTGTCTGTCTGTTCTCTCTCTCTCTCTCTCTCTCTCTCTCTCTCTCTCTCTCTCTCTCTCTCTCTCTCTCTCTCTCTCTCTCTCTCGTGTTCAAAGTTTAAAGGTACTTTATAAACCCATTCATTGTCTTGGTTTTCAGCGAGTTGAGCGAACAGATTGCTATCTGACAGTGGAGGTCTTGTGTAATGGAGATGTTATCCATTTTTATCACAGTTGTCGATGTAGATATTCATCTGTGTTTTGTTTGTTGTCTTCAGTTCACCTTTATCTCTGTTTCTCTGTACACCGAACTGTGCTATCGACGCTATAGTACGCTTTGTTTGGCTTTCGGGAGTTCATATGCATTTTGTTTCGTTTTAAAAAGTTTAGTTTCAACTGAGTAATGTGAAAGTGACGCTTTGTTATTTCACCTTCCCTAACTGGTTTAATGCGAATGTAGATATGGAATGTGTTATTAAACCGATTACACTTTTCAGAATACATTGTAGTTCATTGGATATTGCCGCTTGGATCTATCCACCTACCTACCTACCTACCTACCTACCTACCTACCTACCTACCTACCTACCTACCTACATACATACATACCTGCGTGGATGGTTGGCGGGAGCTCTGGTGTGGTTTGCTCCTTCTTTCCTACTATCACACTTCTATCGCCCTTATCTCTTCTCCTTTTTTATGTATGTCACTCTCCTCTTGTAACGCATCGATTCTTTGGCACTTATATGGCCTTATTGTGTTGCAAGTGCCGTACAACTGTTGCGTAGAGTAAACTACCTACCTACCTACCTACCAACCAACCAACCAATCAACCCATCCATCCATCCATCCACTCATCCACCCATCCGTCTGCCTGTCTGTTCGTCTCATCTCCACAGTGTGTTACAGTCATTATGTGTGGGTGGTTGGAGGGCGCCACTGGTTTTCTTTTCTTTCCTTCTGTTGTTTCTGTCTATCTGTTTATATTCGTCCCGCCCTGCACTTTATGACCGTTATTGTGTTGGTGTGCTTCTCTTTACTCAAACTCAAACTATCCTGATGAGATCATTAACAGTGTGTGCCTGCAAGCTTGTATGTGCGTGCGCGTGACTGAATGTCATTATGTGTGTGTGTGTGTGTATGTGCGTAGTGTGTGTGTGTGTGTGTGTGTGTTTGTGTATGTGTGTGTGTTTGTGTGTGTGTGTGTGTGTGTGTGTGTACGTGTGTGTGTGTGTGTCCACGTGTACCATCCTGTGATTAGGTCGGATGAGAGATTAGATAACATGGTTAACTCTGCGCTATGCCCGCGAGATAAGCCGAGCCTTGCTTTCTCCACTATCCTATCCAACCACCCAGAGTCGTGGGCAACTGTATATCCTGTTGGGACTGGTCACCTGCAGACAAGGATGTTATATTTTATACATCGAACCTACCGAAGTGATTATTCTCAGTGACACTGGGGATAGGTACAGAAACTATTCCCAGTGACAAGAGAACTCTTCTTTTTTTTTTTTACACAAGTCAGAAGCCTTTGTCTTTAAATTTTCAAAACGAAAAAAAAATGCGTTACAGAGGGAAATGGGCGGCGGGCGCGAAGTTCTCCTCGTTCAAAGAGTTTGAAAGAGAAATTTGCAGCTTTTAACAAAATCGAGATTCTAGGCCTAGATTCTATTCTAACGTGTACTGTAGACTCTCTTCTCACTTCAGTTCAGTACTTTTGTTCTTTTCTCTTACTTGGGCCTAGACTTGACCATAGCCTAGATCTAGAAGAAAAAAGATGAGGGAAGGATTTCCACCTGTCCTGTACTGTGGTCTCCAAAATCCGTATTAGATCTAGATCTACATGTACATCTAATTTACGACTGAATAACAAGCAAGCAGAGTATGATCATTCCTTTCTTTTTAGGAAAAATTATTCCACTCACACCAGAATCTACTTTAGTTTAGTTAGGTCTGGAATCTAGGTCTAGATCTACATTAGATACAGTCAGTATTTAGTAACCCATCATCATATGCCCATGTAGATCAGCGTGGAAATAACGGATCTAATGGGCATGTCTGTTCTCAGTGTCACTAGGAATAGTTTCTTGGCTATTCCCAGTGATACTGGGAACAATTCTGACCTATTCCCATTGGATTCTGGGCCTATCCCCAGTGTCATTGGGGATAATGCTTTCCTTTATACCTTGACGTGCGTGTGTGTAGTGTTGTAAGGTCCTTACCTGCAGATTTCCTGGCCGGTCCACTCTCGAACTGTACTGACTTAATCCTTTTTAACCCCAAGAGCCTACTACCCCCCCCCCCCCCCCCCCCCCCCCCTCTTTTTTTTTCATCCCTTTCCCCTCTCCAAAACTGATTTACTTCCTGCTAGCCCTTTCCGCTTCACCTGTATAATAATACGCCGCTTATCGGCTTCCTGCAGTACATGTATTTGTTACGAGTTCAGGGTTGCTTTTTCTTTCGTTCAGTGTTGCTTTTTCTTTCGTTCAGGGTTGCTGATATAAAGTGCCATGGTGATATTTCTCCTCTAGTGTGATATCTCTTCAAGAATCTACAGTTGTTTATTTGTTGTTGTTTTTTACAGGAAGAGGCTAGCCGTACTTAATCATGGTGGCTAGATTGACAAAAAGCAACAACAAAAAATTAAAAATACTGAATTGTAAATAGAATTTTAGTTTGCAATGCCTAAAGTATAACATTTGTATTTGAGCCCAAACCAAAAGGTGCCTTACTGACATGCATGTATTTTAAACCTGAATGATTACGAATAAGACTTGTGTACTCAACAGTTTTCAGTCAATAAGGCCTAACCTAAGTACGGCTAGACTGGCAGGCTAGCTGTACTTAATGACGGCTAGACTGGCCGGCTAGCTGTTGATATATTCTTGTTTGTTTTGTTTTACTAGCTAGATGTAGATGTTGATATCCATCGTGATCAGATGATGAGTGAAGGAGAACCTCTGTCTAGTGGTGCGTATTTATCTGTTGATATGACTGTGTTTATTAATGTCTCTATTTTTTATTTTCTTCGTTCTCCCAATCTGACTCGTTTTGGAAAGCGTTGTATCGGTATGGCAATTGGACTTCAGATAGCACATCTTGTTGTTATTTATCTCTTATTGAATGGGCTGATACCGCAAGCTGCATGCAACTAGTTAATTTGCTTTGTCACTGTGTGTGGAGGGGGAGGGAGGGTGTCTGTGTATATTTCTTTCTATCTATCTATCTATCTATCTATCTATCTATCTATCTATCTATCTATCTATCTAATCCCCTAAAGTCAACACACACTTCACATTAAGCCTTAAACTCGTTTCTACCTCTGACAATGGCATTAAGCTCTCTCTATTGTGAAATAAAACAATAGATCAACCTTCAAAGGGCCACTCCTCGCCGTTAGAAGATAAAAAGGGGCCTTTTAATCCTTTCCTGTTGAATTAAACGAGCCTGACGACTGTCCGTAGCTGTAGCAAGGTTTGGAGATTTGCATAAAGATGTAAGCTGTACAAAGGGACACGTCACTCCACGTCATGCCTAGTTAAAACCATTGGGGAATAATGGAAGGTAGGCAGGGACCTTTGTTTCTCCTTTCTTCTTTCTTTTTTCTTTGGGGTTTTCTGTTGTTGCTACCTGAAGAATGTGTGGAAAACTGTTGTTGTCGTTGTGGTTGCTGCTGTTGTGTGTGTGTGTGTGTGTGTGTGTGTGTGTGTGTGTGTGTGTGTGTGTGTGTGTGTGTGTGTGTGTGTGTGTGTGTGTATGTGTATGGAAGACAAAGAAATAGCTTCTCACCTCACAACTAGTCTTGGGTAGAGTCTATTCACTGACTAGTCCATAAAAAGTTGCTTGTTATATTGCAGACCCAGGTTTAGAACCAAAGTTGTCTGTTGGTTGTTACAACTATACATTCACAAAAATTCCCGACATAACAACATACTTAAGAAATTTGGGATGAAAATTATATAAAGCTGTTGCTAGTTTCACACAACACAACTAGGTTTGAATAGAGTCAAGTAAGTACAAAAGCTGCTCGTAAACTTGCAGATCCAGGTTGAAAAACAAAAGTATTTGCGGTTGTTACAACTCGGCATACTCGAAAAATATATAATATCCAACACTGAGAATGTAGCGTCCAGCATAGCAACTTACTGAAATATGTGGATGAAAATTTAATAAATAAAGCTGTTTCCCCCTTCCCAGATGACAACTATTCTTGACTAGAGTATTATACTCAATACAAAGTTGCTTGTGAAATTGCAGACGCAGGTTGAAAACAAAACTATTTGTTCGTTGTTTCAATCTGACTTACGAGACAATAGATACGTTATAGCCGGCACTGAGAGCGTAACGACCGACACAATAACTTACTAAAGAAATGTGGAAAAAAAAATTTTTAAGGCGATTTTCTGCGTCTCATAAAACAACTAGGCTTGAATAGAGTCTAATAAGTACAAAGCTGCTTGTAAAGTTGCAGACCCAGGTCGAAAAATAAAAGTTTTTGTTGGTTGTTACAATTTGACAAAGATGAAATTAGATAGATTACACCCATGGATGAGAATGTAACGACCGACATATTAACTTTCTAAAGAAACGTGGGTGTTGTTTTGTTGTTGTTATTATTTTTGTTGGTGTTCTTGTTGTTGCCGTTGTTATTATTGTTGTTGTTTGTTTGTTTCTTTGTTAGTTGTTTGGGGTTTTTTGAGAGGGCGGTTGTTGTTTTTTTTGGTTTTGTTTTGTTTCGTTTTTGGTTTGTTTTTGGTTTGTTATTTGTT
>NW_004797498.1:697773-698729 GCF_000002075.1 Aplysia californica
CCTTATGTCTATTCAGGTGTCCCAAAAACTGCATTTGTCGTTTCCTGATCGTTTTTAACATATTGAGCGCCCCACGAGGGCTTCATCACACAAGGCACCCAAAATCAACCCATTAACCTGAGAATGCAAATGTTTTTGTTTTTTGCCAAATAAACACTTAACCTGTGAAGGATTATCCTTATCGAAATGTTCCCAAACAATACTAGTATTTCTTGACGCCATGTTGATTTATAGGCGAAGAGCGCGTTTCTTTTTTTAACCTGATGTTTCGATTGGACTTGAAAACAACAAAAGTACCATCCCTTGGATCAGTGAATTGCCTGGGAATAAATAATTAGTCCTTATGTATCGATCCTTTTCGAACGTATCGATTCGATTTCGATACCAAGAAGGTATCGATACATCGAATCGATTCCCGCCCAGCACTACTAGCCTTAGAGTGTAATGTACCGTGCCTATTACGACAGGACATTCTTGTCGATTTGAGTCCCGAGCATTTGTGAATTGCTACAAAATCGGTGGGACAGGACTATCCCAGTCCCGGGGTAAAATTGTCTGTGATTATAGAGAAATTGTTCAAGCCGCCTACCGCATTAGGACAAAACTGTCCCAGACTTTGTGCGCCTGCTGTCAAGATCGTGGCGTTTGCGCGTAATTTGCCGCCGCGCAGGATTAAACTTGGGGCAAAAAATTTTAAGAATAGTTATGGCATCTCAAAACTGATTTCATTTTCGGAATCAGCGTCTCAAAATAAGCAAAATGGCCCGAGGGGAACCTGATTTGATGCGATACTATGTAACGTTTAGAAAATTATAATATTTTTTAAATTGATCGTCAATGGTGAATCTGTGTATCAAGGTCACCCCGTGCGTTGCACCGGAGACAAAAAAGTAGAGACGCGTCACTCCTCGATTTAGGCGAGATTGGGGTCAGGCATCCGGTGAAAGTTTCACGCC
>NW_004797498.1:698829-702632 GCF_000002075.1 Aplysia californica
CACACACACACACACACACACACACACCCATATAAATATATAATTTAACTTCGTAATTGGGAATCAAATTGCGTTCCTCGCGTGATTTTTGCTAATTTTGGGTCACTGATCACGAAAATCTTATTATTTTTTAAATTTGGACAATATTTAGGACAATTTTGAAATGCATTTTTAACCTCGCCCCGGGCAACAACAAAAAAGCCGCCTTATGGGCCGGATCAGTCCTGTCCTAGTGCGGTATCTGTTTTGACATGCAAAAAATCGACGGTGGGACAGGGCAGTCCTGTCCGAGACAAGAATGTCGTAGTGCGGTACTAGCCTTTAGTGCTAGGACGATACCACTATTTAGGAATCGATGCGATACTCGATACTTTTTCAAGGAATCGATTTGATTCCGATACCGATCCCTAGTAAGCCTATTTAAACTTGATCGCTGAAAAAAACTTTCTTTACCAATACACACACCTTCATCATCCAGTGCCAGATCTGCGACAGACATCGGCAATCATGGTTTTCCATTCATTCCTTTGCCCGGATGCTCTAAAAAAAGCTACGTTTCCTTGATCTTTCCCTGTTACCAATTTGTTTAGGTTCCCCCAGTATGTTGTTCTGGGCCTACCCCTGCCTCGCTTGCCCTCAGTTTTGCCAGTGAGAGCTAGATATTCAAGACCCTTATGTCTATTCAGGTGTCCCAAAAACTGCATTTGTCGTTTCCTGATCGTTTTTAACATATTGAGCGCCCCACGAGGGCTTCATCACACAAGGCACCCAAAATCAACCCATTAACCTGAGAATGCAAATGTTTTTGTTTTTTGCCAAATAAACACTTAACCTGTGAAGGATTATCCTTATCGAAATGTTCCCAAACAATACTAGTATTTCTTGACGCCATGTTGATTTATAGGCGAAGAGCGCGTTTCTTTTTTTAACCTGATGTTTCGATTGGACTTGAAAACAACAAAAGTACCATCCCTTGGATCAGTGAATTGCCTGGGAATAAATTAGTCCTTATGTATCGATCCTTTTCGAACGTATCGATTCGATTTCGATACCAAGAAGGTATCGATGCATCGAATCGATTCCCGCCCAGCACTACTAGCCTTAGAGTGTAATGTACCGTGCCTATTACGACAGGACATTCTTGTCGATTTGAGTCCCGAGCATTTGTGAATTGCTACAAAATCGGTGGGACAGGACTATCCCAGTCCCGGGGTAAAATTGTCTGTGATTATAGAGAAATTGTTCAAGCCGCCTATCGCATTAGGACAAAACTGTCCCAGACTTGGATGGCGCCTGCTGTCAAGATCGTGGGGCTTGCAAGGTGTGACGTAGAATCACTTCAAAATTTGCTGCCACGCAGGATTAAACTTTGGGCACAAAATTTTAAAAATAATTATCGTATCTCAAAACCGATTTCATGTTCGGAATCAGCGTCTCAAAACAAGCAAAATGGCTCACGGAGAACCTGATTTGATGCGATACTATGTAACGTTTAGAAAATTATAATATTTTTTAAATTGATCGTCAATGGTGAATCTGTGTATCAAGGTCACCCCGTGCGTTGCACCGGAGACAAAAAAGTAGAGACGCGTCACTCCTCGATTTAGGCGAGATTGGGGTCAGGCATCCGGTGAAAGTTTCACGCCGTACAACTAATAGTCTGTTCCTCACAACCGAGGAATCGCCTTATTGTTTTCATTGTAAATTAAGCAAGGGGGTTTGTCTGAATGGGATTTAAACACCATTTCTCTTTCTTAACCGTCACGTCATACCCTCATCCACACATGAAAGATGGAGTCAGAACATTCTAGTAATTCTAGTCAGTATTTTGATTAAAATTTCAAAACATACCTTACTGCATGTTTCCTCTCGGTCGGTACAATTATTGACCTGTCTTGGCCACGTCCCCTCTCCTTATTCCTGGCCCGCATCTCATTGCATTGGGTGCGCACAATACGCCAAATCCTTTCTATTCTTCTTCTTCTACTCCTTTTTCTTTGTCATTTTCTTCTTGTTCTTGTTTTTCTTCTTGCTCTTGTTTTTTCTTCTTCTTCTTCTTCTTCTTCTTCTTCTTCTTCTTCTTCTTCTTCTTCTTTTTCTTCTTCTTCTTCGTGGGTGGTTGGCGTGTGCTCTGGTGTGGTTTACTCTTTCTTTCCTATCCAAGCACTTATGGTCCTTATCTCTCCTCCTCCTGTTTTATGTATGTAACTCTCTTGTAACGCATCTATTCTTCAACACGTATATGACCTTATTGTTGCAACGCTTGGCCGTCGCGCGCTGACAACCTGAGTTCGATTCCCGTATGGGAAGAGTTTTTTGTTTGTTTTGTTTTGTTTTGTTGTTTTTTTTGTCGTCGAGTGTTTCGAGATCGCTCTCTCTGCCGGACGTTGTATCATTATCGGCCCGGTTTGGCCCTGGGGCTAGGCCGAAGTCTGCCTCCCAAATGAGACCTTGTGTCGAGAATTAGGTTTATTTATTCATTACACTGTTTTATTTATTTATTTTTTAGTTTATTTATTTATTTATGTATGTATGTATGTATTTATTTATTTATAACAGGTGGTTGGCGGATGCTCTAGTGTGGTTTGCTCCTTCTTTCCTATCAAACAACTATCGTTCGTATCTCTTCTCCTTTTTTGTGTTTGTTACTCACTTATAACACTTCTAATCTTCGGCACTCATATGGCTTTATTGTGTTGCAAGTGCCGTAAAACTCTTACTAAAACTATAATTTATTTATTTATTTGTTTATTTATTTATTTGGGGTGGGGGCGGGGTCCTAATAACACCAACATACAAAAATGTTACTATTGATGATAGTAGCAGTAAAAATCAAACAGGAATAGAAGTGTACTCTCACTGTCTCTGTGCTGGCCAAGTGGTCGGTGGACTTGCTTGCTCTGTCTGCAGCTCCTTATTCTAAGGTTCACAATTACATACTATGTATTATAATACAACATGTACATGTATTATATATTATCCCTATTTTGTTTTTGTGGGAGTTTTACCGCGCTCGCAACTGCATAAGGTCATATGAGCGCCAGAAGATTAGAGGTGTTACAAGAGAGTAACAAACATAAAAAAGAAAAAGGGGAAATAAGGACGATAGATGTCTCATAGGAAAGAAGAAGCAAACCACACCAGAGCACCAGCCAACCACCCACACATTATCCCTATTTGGTGACCTGTCGAAATACAACAGCGTCTGTGTTTGTTGTGGCTAGGTCGGGGCTCTTCGCCGTCACAGGCACAAAACGAGATTTCGATTCGCGAGTGGGGGATTTTGTTTTTGTTTGTTGTTGGGGTTTTTTTGTGTGTGTGTCGGGGGGGGGGGGGGTAATGATTAGTATTATATTATGCACATTTTGTTTCTGTCGGATTGTTAAGGTGTGTAGAGGGCGCCACTGGTATTTCATATTTCTTACCTCTTTCCTCGGACATCCCCAGTTCCATGTGGTATCTGTTTTGTCTTTTTTTGTTTCTTTCTTTTTCTTTAATTCAGTTGGTCGCTTTTAAGTACAAGGGGGCTATCCCGGAAAGTGCTGTTTTTAGATAATCGAAGGTAAAGTTTTTGCCCCTTGTTCCGTTTCCTTAAAAGACAAGGAGAGTTTCTCTATAACCAAAGAAATATACACACCAATGAAACCAAACTACTCCTATACTACTATGGGTAGGGCAATGTCCACTTTTGGTGTAGGTCAAGATTTCTGGAAACCCCCGACATCTGGGTTGGCCCGCTTGTCCTTACAAGCGGCCAATTAATGGTTGTAGTCGTGCTCATGTCCTCCGAATTTGCACAGCGG
>NW_004797498.1:703039-705687 GCF_000002075.1 Aplysia californica
GGCGCTGCGTGTAGATTCAACTTTTCTACTGTCTGTCTGTTGCCGTCTATCACCCTAATGTTAAAAAAAAAAGAAAAGAATGCTCACGAACTGGACAGACCGACGCTCTCCGACACAGCCATTCGTTCATGGTGTGTTTCCCTGAAGCACAGTGACACTTTTTCCGTCTCGCCATGAGGCAACAACTCTTGTCATTTCTACACAGGAACAGTGGGTGGTTGGAGGGCGCCACTGGTAGGTCTACTTCTTTTCTTTCTCTGTTATTTCTGTCTTTCTCTCTTACTTTTTTGTGTACTGTACTAAATGGCCGTTATTGTGTCGATGTGCTTCCTTTACTTAGATCTAGACAAAGAAACAAACCGCAAAAAAACAATCCCAACAATAATATTGTGTTCATTTCACGCGTGGTTACTAATTTCGCCCCCCCGAGGGCGCTATTGGTTGGGTAGGTCCTACTTCTTTACTTTCCCTCTGTTTTTTCTGCCTGTCTTACTTTTTCCCAGCACTAAATGACCACTAGTGTGTCGATGCGCTTTCTACTCAAACAGCTCCCATGCACCCCACCCCTCTAAAAAAAAAGTATTGTACATGTATATATCGCTCAACCGCTCTTTTCACTGCCCCTCTTTTGCCCCGTTGTAGTTTTTGGAGGAAAATGATAAAGAAAAGACTATAATGCTAGAGCTCAGAAACTACCAGGGAGAGAAGCGCCAACGACGAAAGGAAAACAGCGGAAATACAGAGCTTCGATCCACGTCACTGACATGCAAGCACTGCGACAGAATGTGCGCTTCAAACATAGGAAGAATTAATCATGAAAGAAGCTACATGAAGACAACTTTGAGACCATCTTAAGCTAAAATGACCGTTTGCTTAGACGAAAAGAGCCATACAGTTTGTCTTAATAAAGTCTTCGAGGTCTTCTTTGTGTCTTTTTAACGTAAACAAATTCTCAAAAGCTTCTCTGATTTGATGGATTCCTTTGATTCTGCATGTGATTGATCTGTGGGTGTTCCGGTGGAGTTTGCTCCTTCTTTCCTATCAAACATGTATCGGGGGTTTCTCGTGGCCTAGAGGTTAAGGTGTTGGCCTCTCATTCAAAGGTCCCGAGTTCGAATCCGGGTAGCGACCGAATAATTTTCTTCTCTAAAATTGTCTCCTTTCACCCCCTTTCACCTCCTTTCCTTCTCTCTAGCAATGTTCTGCCGTCTGCGTTCGTCTCCACTTTCTACCCTCACCCCCTTTGCCCTCTCCTCTGGGCCCCTGACTCTTTCTACAGCCTTTCTGCTGCTACTCCGTGGCTCCTTCTTATTGCTGTCTTTCTGGTAGGAAAGATCTACACCTAGTCTTCTCGGACAAGGGCGAAAAATGTCGGAGGGCCCGTGTGCAAGTTGCGCACGTTAAAGACCCGTTGGTGGTCTAGAATCGATAAGAGTAGGCCCCGGCCGCCACCCGGGCAAAATTCAAAATTTTCTACCAACTGAAACAGTTTATTGTGTCTTGCGCGCTCATATGGCCTTATGCAGTTGCGAGCGCCACAAAACACTTACCAAAAAAAAACAAAAAACCATCTATCGTCCTTACCTCTCCCTTATGTTGCTAAAATAAACAAATTGCTGTGTTGCAAGTGCTGTAAAATGCGTACTGAAATATAAAACATAATATTTATGTTTTATAATATAAGTTTTCGTCTGTGGTTACTGTCTGGCTATCTTTCTGTCTTGTTGACTTGATGGTGGCGTAAAACACCCTACAGTAAAAAAAATGAATTCATTCAAAGAGGACGTCTATTTGAGCACATTATGACGTTTTTAGAGTATATATGTGCTATTGTACTCGCGTATGTAGAAGCCGTGAGTTCTACTCCCGAATGGGTAAGTTTTGATTGGGTTTTTTTTTTAAACTGAAAATGTCTATCTGCTGGGATGTTGCGTCCCATTCAGAACATCTGGGCCATTTGTGGATAGGCAATGTCAAATGTTGATGGGGGCGTCAAATTGTTACCATTTCAACAACAAAAATGAAGACAGCGCTTTACAGTGCAACGTAAACTTAATAGCGTAGACTTCTCCAGCTGAATGCTATCTCGTACTCGCTCCATGCTCCATTTATCCATTTTAGATGTAATCACGCTGAAAGCCGGGGGTTTGAGCCTCAGCTCGGTCCGACGTTGTGTCCTTGGGAAAGGCACTTAACACGAATTTCCCACTTGGCCCGGTCCTTTCGGAGACGGACGTTAAACTAGGAGGCCTGGTCTCTTAAATAACCTATTAGTATTGATAGGGGCGTTAAACCCGTACCATTTCACCATTTTCACGTTGAAAGCAGCGGTCGGTCGGACGGCGCACCTGATACATCTAATTGCTGATTCTCTTTACACAAACAAACGAACAAACAAACAAACGAGAACATATCTTTATCTTGTCTGCACATACATAAATGGAAACGCTTTTAGAGTTATCAAATTTGGCGGTTTTTGTGTCGTGCAGAAATGGACGAGCTGGCGGGAGCTGTGCGCAACTACGGCAGCATCAACCCCGGCGAGCGCGGGCAGACGGACGGGAGCTCCAACACGGACCGCTCGGACGCGGAACACAACGGACATGTGCCCACGAGGAGCGCGTCGGAGAGCGGCAGGTGAGTGTTGA
>NW_004797498.1:706627-708263 GCF_000002075.1 Aplysia californica
CCGGCGGGTGCAGCGGTCAGGCGGTTGGCCTAGAGGTTAAGGTGTTGGTCTCTCTTTCAAAGGTCTCGGGTTCGAATCCGGGTAGCAACCGAAATTTTTTTCTCTCTAAAATTGTCTCTTTTCACCTCCTTTCCTGCTCTCTAGCAATGTTCTGTCGTCTGCTTCCAACTCTTCCTTCTGCCCCACACCCCCTCCCCTCCTTTGCCCCCTCCTCTGGGCTCCTGACTCTTTCTGCAGCCTTTCTACTTCTACTCCTTGGCTCCTTCTTACTGCTGTCTTTCTGCCACACCCCTGATCTTCTGGTAGGAAAGATGTACACCTAGCATTCTCGGTCAAGGGCGAAAAATCTCGGAGTACTAGTGTGCAAGTTGCGCACGTTAGAGATCCCTTGATGGTCTAAAATCGATAAGGGTAGGCCTCGGCCTCCACCGGGAAAAATTCTAAATTTTCTTCTAACTGAAAAAGTTTAATGTGTCCTGCACGCTCATATGACCATGCAGTTGCGAGCGCCTTAAAACACTTACCAAGGGAAAGAAAGCCAAAACAAAACCCAAAAAATTCAGAGGTCTAAAATATCCTCATAGTTTTGATATGGGGGCACTCCTTGGGAATTGTGGTCCGTGATGTAAACAGAATATGAGGTAGAAGCAATATCTTGTATTTGTAGCATGGTCTTGAACTGAAACTGAGATGAAATTTTAGTGAAGACAAGAAATCAAAATGACTCAAAAGGGAAATTAACATCCGAGTGCCGACGGCCGGCACATCGAGCATTATATCCATTACAAGACCATACTACAAGTTATTTTTTAATCAGCTGTTTCCACTTCCGTTTCTTGTGTTTTCTTCACGGACCACAATTCCCGAGAAGGGCCGCTATAGGTGTTAAAGCTATACCATTTCACCTGTTTCATTACTCAAACTCTTACCAAGACTAACACTTAACTATCCAGACCACGCCGCCTGAGTAGGCAGAAATCCTACTACACACCCGCCATGGTCGACGAACTGCGCAAGCGCAACAGGCTGTACTTCCTGGACCCAATCACCAAGCTCAAACACTTCCACGGGTTTCCATGGAAACTGACGCTACAGATTATCAAGGTTCTAATGCTCACTACTCAGGTGAGTGGTTTGATTGATGAGTACAAGCTCAGGTGAGTGGTTTGATTGATGGGTGATAACTCTGGTGAATGGTTTGATTGATGGGTGATAGCTCTGGTGAGTGGTTTGATTGATTGGGGATAGCTCTGGTGAGTGGTTTGATTGATGGGGGATAGCTCTGGTGAGTGGTTTGATTGATGGGTGATAGCTCTGGTGAGTGTTTTGATTGATGGGGGATAGCTCTGGTGAGTGGTTTGATTGATGGGTGATAGCTCTGGTGAGTGGTTTGATTGATGGGGGATAGCTCTGGTGAGTGGTTTGATTGATGGGGGATGGCTCTGGTGAGTGGTTTGATTGATGGGGTATAGCTCTGGTGAATGGTTTGATTGATCGGTGAGTGGATGGTTGGCGGGTGCTCTGGCGTGGTTTGCTCCTTCTTTCCTATAAATAAAATATTTCATCTCTATCTCCCCTCCTTCTTTTATCTGTTTGTTACTCTCTTGTAACACCTCTAATCTTCGGCACTTATAGG
>NW_004797498.1:710048-713782 GCF_000002075.1 Aplysia californica
ACAGGTGATTGAGATAGGTCTGGCTTTGAACAATGTCTCTGAACAGGTGATTGAGATAGGTCTGGCTTTGAACAATGTCTCTGAACAGGTGATTGAGATAGGTCTGGCTTTGAACAATGTCTCTGAACAGGGGATTGAGATAGGTCTGGCTTTGAACAATGTCTCTGAACAGGGGATTGAGATAGGTCTGGCTTTGAGCCACTCCACTAACGATTAATTTACAGAGATGTTTGGGTGCTGTTTTAGCCTCTTTCCCTCATGTCTTGCCATTCATTTTTCTTTTTATGTGCATGCATCCTGTGTCTGTTTTTTGTTGTTGTTGTTTTTTTGTTTTTTTAACCTGGAATTTGTTTGTTCTTGTACATCTTTAACTAGGGTATTGTTATCATAGCTACCATCACCCCTGAAATGTTTGGCTTTGGTTCGGGTAGCCTTTTTAAAAATGAATGTCCAGAGTTTTGGAAATAGGTAGACAAGATGATAACAAACATGATAAAATATTAAGTAAGAATGTAAACACTAGCTAAGATATGTGTACAAATATCCATGAAATAGGATATATAAGACTATTATCAATTCTGGAAGTCATGTACTGTATCAGATGCTATTGACTGATTGTTTTTATTGAATAATAAAAATGTATGTCCATGTTTCATTTGTATTTGTGATGTAGAAGTGTATTTCTGCTTACAGTTCAGTAAGTTGAGGAATTCCTTTTTAGCTAAGAAGCATCCTTTGGCCTGTTATATGTTCCTTCAATCTTATGTTTGTATCCACATGTCGCTCACTGTCTTTATGGGTGCTCTCTTCCATGTTTTCCAGTAACTTTTCCTTCAGAAATATCCTTCTCTAAACTGTTGTACCTCTTAATAGTTATGAATAATAAATAAGAACACTTTATTGGTCCCTTTGGGGAAATTTGGGTTACAATGGCAAACGAACATATATAAATACATATTAAACACATACCTATGGGTTCAAAGAATGCCAAATACAAAATATGACACCAATGGAGAACAATTTTACAAACATGCCATTGCTGGTTGCCACTGTGTGCGTCCTGATTTTATATCAACAAAGTATTTAGTTTCCTTTTTTCTGATTGTATCTAATTTCAGATTTAGTTCTTTTAGAATTGAGACATTTGTTTTCATATGAGTCCATGGCATCTTTAGTAACATTCTGTAGCAATTTGGCTCATGAGATTTGTAACTGTGGAAAATCATTCCTGGTAGAAACTATATTTCTAGTTTGGTACCCTCAAAATTTATTTTTTTAGTTGTTGTAACTTTTACATTGCTCTTACAAGCTGTCTGTTTATATCTTTTTTGTTATCTTCTTCACTAGTAGTCATAAAGCTTGTCTAATTATTATCAGGGACTTGTAAATTCTACAATTACTAGGTGAGTCAAAAAGTAATGCAAGTTTGTTCATAACTTAGAGGAAAAAGAATACACTTGCAATCATCATACCTCAAATTGAAGGGGAGCATCTGAGGATCAGATTTTTATTTCCCAACATAGTCTCCATGCTGTCCACTTTTTACTAAGTCCACATATGTCAGCTGCGTAAAACTGAGCAGGTTGGTCTTAGGGCTACAGCAGTCTTGATTTCTCCATCGTTTCCATAGTATTGACTTTTCAATGGTTCTTTTCAAGGACCAAAAATGTGGAAGTCTAATGGAGCTAAATCAGGAGAATAAGTTGCTTGTGGCAGTGTTTTCCACATAAACAGGGTGATTGTCTCCCTTGATCTGGTACAAAAAAACCACTCTTTCCGTTTTCAAATTTGGTCTGACTCGTCAAATTCTTGCATACAGTCGTTTCAATGTTTCAATGGAGTTCAGAATTGACAGTTGCTCCTCGTGGTAAAGAAAAAATCTGTGAAAAGCACACTATGAACATACCAAAACACAATTGCCATGATTTTTCCGGCTGGCTCCTCTGGACGATGCTTGTCTGACAAATGTATGGACTTCTTCCTCTTCTTCCGGTCCATTGCTTACACGTCTGAGCCATCTATATACATTGACAAAAACTAGAACTTGATCATTATAAACATTTTGAAGTCTCTTTTGGATGTTATTGGTGGATTTTTCTTCTAAAACAAGAAATTCAATCACGCTCTTTACCTCTGACATCTCCAAGAGAGTAGCCATTTTGATGTGACGTCATTCGGGACAAAATTAAAGAAACTTAAATTTTAACAGTCTGAGTTCAAAAGTATATGAGCAAGTATTTGTGAGCTGAATTTCATTAAATTTGATGTAAAATGTTGCAAAATAATGAACAACTTGCATTACTTTTTGACTACCCTCGTACAATTATAATCACAAACTCAAATAATTATGAGGGTGGTCTGAACTTTTTACATACTCATTGTAGAATAATGAAAAATGCTTCCAGTACATTCTAAATATTCGACTACCCCCACAGAAAGTTTCAATTCTTTATGACGTCATTCACACTCAAAATTATATGTGCCACATCTCATGGTTTGGTATCTCAGTCAGACCTAAAATGGCTTTGACAAGCTTCTCTTCGAGCAATGTGCTGTGATTGGATTTTTTACAGCCGAAGGCTGTTCAACAACAAAAATTTATGCTGGTATAATATCTATTTATGGTGAAATATGTGTTGAAGTACTACTAGGCAAAGGGCAAGATCTTTGAAAGTAGAAAATCCAAACATAATATGATAATATGCATTCTGTAAGGCCACAGAGTAGTATGAGCAAGAAAGTGCTGCATATCATTATCTGGGACTGGGAAGGCAAAGTCCACTTGGAGTTCTTATAACAGGGGAAGACAGTTAACTCCAAACAATATCTTACAACTTAACGCTCAGGCTGTAAGCTAACTGTCAGCTGTAAACCTAGGCTGGGAGGGGTTGGCCCTGGGAAGGATGAAATACTGCTGCATGACAGTGTGACAGTGTGTGCCCTCACACAAGTTGGATTTCTCCATCCTGCCACATCCATCATACAAGTCCAGATCTTGCTCCATTGGACTTTTTCTTTTTCCCATGGCTAAGTGAGTGCGTGAAAGGAAACCACTATGACAGTGATGCCAATGTAGAGACTCACAGTCGCATGTGGTGAAGACAAAACTCTGCTGAAATCTTCGCTGATGGGATGCACCAGTTAATACGGTGTAGATTGTAGATTGCAACGGAGACTATGCTGAAAATAAAGTAAGCAGCGTGTAGCTGAGATTTTAAGTTTTCTTTTTGTGTGTCATTTGTGGAAAAAATATTGAAAATAAGAAAGTGATGGTCATATAGGCATTACTTTTCAGCCCATCTTTGTAAAAAAAAATTTGTCCATCCCAGGTTCAATGGTTATGTTTGTGTCTCATTCTGCTTTGTCTATTTTTTTTACTTTTCTTAGCCCTAAGAAACTGAATCTGCTTTTCTCTTTATAAACATTCAGTTCTCATCTATTTCAGTACTACACTATGCCAAACTCTTCTCTGGCCTCAATGCACCTATACCAAGACAATGTCACAGGGGAGGTAAAACCGATTGAACTCTGTTTCCGCGCCAACAAGTACGTCGAGTTTGACAACGGTACCTACATTGTCTCTGCTGATGTGCTACACAGTAAGTGGACTTGACAATGGGGGGCTATATGTGTTGCCAACACATACATACATGCACCCACACACACTCATGCATGCATGCACATACACACACACGCACACACACAAACACTCGCGCACTCGCACATGTACACAC
>NW_004797498.1:713882-749308 GCF_000002075.1 Aplysia californica
ACTCACAAACACACACACACTCACAAACACACACACACTCACAAACACACACACACTCACAAACACACACACACTCACAAACAAATACTTGCATACACACACTTGCACATATTCACTCACACAAACACGTTCACACACACACACACAAATACTCGTGTACACACACACTGACATGCACGCACACAGACAGACACACACACACACACACCCACACACAAATACTCACGTACCATGCACGCGCACGCATACACGCACACCCATGCGCGCGCCCTCACACACACACACGCACTCACACACACACACAAACACTAATGCTCGTGTGCACGCACATGCACTTTTACACACACACACACACACAAACACTAATACTCGCAAATTTACACACACACACACACTCACACTCATGAATATTTACACTCACACACAAAAACGTGCACTGACACATACACCCCACAACCCCCATCCAATCGTCCGCTGCCTTGGATTCATCTACATTTTCAGGTTTTTGGGGGATGGGACAGTTCCACCCCTGTTTGCTTTACCTCCCACTGAACAAGGTTTGATCAAAATTGTGCCTAGGGGACACCATAAATTCAATTCTTATTACAATGGGCTATTGTATGGATGACCCGCGTTCAAATCTCAATGGGGGTGTTCTTGAGCCTTTAGTTGTTTGAGACAGGCTCATGGCTCCCCACTCTATTGGGGATGGGTGTTAAATTCAGATGTCCTGCCTCTCAACTCTTTATCTCCATTGAGGGGGGGGTAAACCCACTATGCCGTGGCTCTTTTTTGGTACGAAATCTAAAATTGACATATATGTCAATGAACTGGTCATTAATAAAAAATTTTTAAATGAACCTATTTCGATAGTTCTTCATCTATTGAATGGTCTCCTTTTAAAAGAGATTTGTTTTCGGCAATTGCCAAAAAGTAATTTGACGTCAAAGTCGCTGTAAAGGAATTCGCCTGAGTTGTTTCCAGCGGCTCTCCGGCACAGCAGTTCCGACCGCTGGGAGATAAAGAGTTAGATAACTTGTCAGAGTTAAAAGGGGTGTTAAAAGCATAGAATTACCTATATGAACAGTATGTACTGATAACTGCTTTTGCGTTAAGGTGGTACCCTTTACCACACGCAAATAGAACTCTTTCGATTGTAGATAAGTTTCCCATAGCACCGGCGAGAATGATTTTAGTTGTATTTTGAATGCTTTTTTGTTCCTTCAGACGTTGTGCTCACATCATCTTTTTTTTTGTCAATTGGTTGCATTAGATGCCTCATAGATGTAGTCAAGTTTCACACCATCTGATACGGTTGTTTCTTTTGTCCACAGACTGCACATTTATACGACCTTACGGGCCTATAGAGAACCGGACATATGACATACAGAAATACTTAAAGGAACATAACTTCTCCCTGCCATACGATCGGTGAGTTTCTAAAACCTTCTTTAAGGAGTGAGGTGGTTATGCATTCAAACATGGTCTGCTCCATCTACCTCTTTGTGTTTTGATGTTCCTGATTTGTGTCCAGTGAAATGCCCTCGCTGCATGTACTGTCTCAATGTAAACTACAGCCCTGCCATAACCGTGAAACAAAGAGATTGCACGGAAGTAGAGTATCTTGATCTCTAATTTTTAGTATGTAGAGAAGAGAACATAATCATTGTTTAGAATTCTAAAATTTAATTTTGTCAATTTTCTTAAAATTCATCAGTGTCATTGCTACAGTGGTTTGGAACTTTGCTTGCCTGAAGAAGATATGTTTATTCTCATGTAGAAAAGATATTTTTGGGAGTCTCTGCTTCATTCTCTTCTTGTGTAAATGTTCCTATTTCTTTTAAATTATTGAGAAGGAAGTTGATAATAGTTTATATTTGAATCTTTCTGGTAAGTATTGCTTCATTTTTTGAGATTCAAGTAGCAAATGCTATGATTTTGAGCCACGAGATGTCATTTGCTTTGTTGGTTGTTATCTTTTCAGAGTGTTAGAAATCAGCCTGGGCTTCAAAATTCGGACTTTTCATCTAAACCTTTTAGAGACTCATTATGGACCGACGTGCTACAATGTGGAAGTGGAAGTGAGTAGACAGACCATTAGAGACATAAATTAGAGAAATACTTTATTGATTTGCACAGAAAAAAATTGACAGTGCTCTTTCACCTACTTCTGCTACACCAAATTTATATATGAGCCTTTGCCAATAGGTGGGGGTTTCTTCATATACCTTACAAAATCCTTTGTCATTCCAATAAAAATGGAGCTACAGCTTTGAAATGGGTATATGTTGTGCCTAATATGATGTTTCAGCTATGGGAGTAGAGAAATGGCAGTCGGGCCATCAGAAGAAATCTTACAAAAATTTTTAGTTGTGAAATCGATGTATTTTTAGAATTTAAAATGTGACGTGTTGAGTTTGTACTTTTTCTGTTGTCAATTTCAACAATGAAACAATGAAATAATTGCTGAGAAATTCATTCTTCTACACTTTTACTACTATAACTACTTTATTTGTGGTGCTATATCAGAAATAATGATATCTGTAGCTGTTTTTTCTTTGAGAGCCTTCTAGATTTTCATTTTCGCGCATAACTCGTGTAGTCATTTCGCAAGGCAACTTTGATTCCCCATGACTTCGTTTCTATCAGCCACTTTGTGGCCCTGGGATGAGCATAATGTTGTTCAATGTTTACTCTCTGCCCTGACTGATTCCAGGGCTGTGACCGTGCGTAATTTTGCAGTAAATGGAAATCCCGCGATGCCTGGTGCTCTGTCATGATTTGTTATGCTCGAAAGAATCAATCAGAAAACGAGAAATAAAAGGGTTGGAGGAACGTGCATTGTTCCTGCCAATTCATTCAAAGCGTATTGTTGTGCGATGCAAGACGGCGAGAAGAATAACGATGGATGAGACGGATTCATTAAAATTTTTTTATGTCGTCATCAAATCTTAGTGTTATGTTAAAAAAAAGCTGTTATTTCCGAAAAATGTTTCCCCTCCTTTAATCAAATTTAAACCAAGTAATGATTAACATTGCACTACGTTCCAATTGTCAAGTAGTAATAGATCTAGATGGGACCGCGCGTTCTTGGCTGGATGTCAACGAGAGGGGAAGATTTGATGTTTATTGATGATATGTTCTAAAATTATGACAAACATTTATCCGTTACGTGTCATCGTAGATAGATATTTGGCATTTTGCATAGAGTCATAGTAAAGTGTGAATGAAGTGACATTTTTTCACCATTAGCATGCATTATGAGTCAAACTGAATCTCCTGAATCTTTGTTTGCCAAATTTTTTTTTTAAAGAATTAAAATATGAAAATGGAAAGTTTTTCATTTCTTTCAGCTATAACTATGATGACACAAATGCAAACACAATGGCATTCAGAATTTCTTTTTCCTGTGGTCCTCACCATTTTATATTCTCTTCAGGCTTATGTTTGAAAATGAAAGCAATAAGAAAACTGTTAAAATAATTTTGTATATTCAAATTCTAAAAAATGTGTCATCATAGTTATGTCCGAAAGAATTTGACTTGATGCTATGTAACGCCAGTAACACAGCTTAGCATGCCATCTGTAGGCCTGTAAATACATGTTTTTGTAGGAAGAGATTTGCATTAACAGAAAAATTCAAGTGAAAACGAAATATTAAAAACTTTATCATCAACCCTCTGTGCTACATTTTAGGTATCCACCTATTGGCAAAAGCTCATATTATGTAAATAATAGCATACTGAGACAACCATGCACGCACATACACATGCAGGTTCATATGCACACTCATACTCTCACACACAGACAAATACATGTGCATGCACTTACCAACACATACATACACACATTCACATACACACATTCACAGACACACACAGACTCACATTGCACATTCAGGCATATGTATGCCTTTTACCGCAGTGCAGTAAATTTTCATTTGCTTTGCATTTTCTCGAATCATTTGAATCATGCTTGGTATTCGCTTGATTAGATCATGTATCCATTTTTTAAAAAAGAATTGAGCTTAGTCTTTAACCCATTCAGTGATGTTTTTTTCATTCAGTGTAGCAGTATTTTTTTAATGGATTTTGATGTGATTTCTGTATTTCTCTGAACCTAATTTGAATCATCTGAGATACAAACTGTTCATAAAGCCTTTTTTGAATTCATTAAGAAATAAATAAGGCCATTTTGCTGTATTTTACTTCCTTTGGCTATATATTAAATCTGTTTTATCATGGGTTTTTTATGTTTCCATAGTACTTTGAATTCTTTTCACAATATTTTGAATTTTATTTGTTTGCTCTTAGTCTTCTTGTCTCTAATTTGAATTGGATTTTGTCTTCTTTTAACCTCTTTATCCATGATTTAAATTCATTTCAGAATATTTCATATTGTCATTTCAGATCTTAAATCTCGTTTCCTCTTTACTGAGTCCTCCCACCCCCTTCCCCTGTCTCTTTGGCCACATTTGAAGCAGGTGTACCATAATGTCTATAGTGTACTGACTCTCATTTAATCACACCCGTCAGATCTTGTACGAGAACAAAGCGCGCAGTGGGCAGTTGCTGGTGGACCTACAGACAACACGCACTGAGGTCACGTGTTTTGGCAAGATCATGTCACCAGAAGCAGAAGGTACAAGCCTGAGGGCTTGTCTTTTCTCTTGTGTGAGATCGGATAAGATAAACTTTATTTTTCTTCCAATGAAAGAATTGATATGTGAGGCATAGTAATGAAATCAGGCGCTCAACCAGATAGTGAAATTGAAGAAACAGGCATTTTTTAACCCATTTCTCAATTATTATTGAGCTTTTATTTAGTTACTTTTTATGTGGTAACATGTACACATTATCAAACTCACAACACACACCCACAAACACTCATACACACACACATGCATGCACATACACATACAAACACACGCACATGTGCACACACACACACGCGCACACACACATACGCACTCTTACTTGGACAATGCACCTTATACAGAAAATGGTTGATTCCGCACCTAATTTTTGTGTGTCTGGCAGATGAGATGGAGTCACTGAAGATGAAGTACATAGCTTTTGACGCAGCCGTCATAGCCACCTGCTGCCTGTCCACGATTTTGTGTAGCCGATCTCTGAAACGCAGCAACAAACTCAGAATGGTTAGTGCTTGTGATTGATTGCAAATAAATGTTCTTCTTTTCCTCCTCCGCCTCCTCCTCCTCCTCCTCCTCCTCCTCCTTGTTTTTGTTCTTCTTATTCTTCTTTTGTATCAAGTCATTAACCATTTCATTAATAGCATGGACATTTTTCCCTGTTTACCATTTTATGTCACATATTATGGGATTACTTTTTATGTCTCCTCCCTTTTATGTCCTTTAGTGTTTGGGAGGGGCTTTAGAAAAGCCATTGGAAGGTGCAGAAGGATATTTTCAGGTAATTCCTTAAACACTTAAGTCTAATAAATTGTGCAAAGACAAACCGTGCTTTCTTTTATAGTATTAACAATAGAAAGCGTAGGTATAGTGCAAATTCCCGCTCAACAGTATACCCCATGTGCTTCACAATCTTTATTATGGCCCCATTAGACCAGATTGCAGTCTGAAACAATCTCAACCTCCTGGGAAGCATACAGTGCTACTTGCCATTTTGTAGGTGCTTAAACACTAGTACATTCGTACACTATCTGTCACTGTCTATGGCTGGGCACCTATTCACACCTGGATCAAATGGGGAAAGTTTGTTTTAAAAAGCCTTTCCCAAGGACATAGTGTCAGGCTATGTTGAGCCTCAAACCCCAGAACTCGCAGCCTCACAATTTCGAGTCAAGTAGCCTAATCACTCAACTACTAATGCCATATATTGCTAAATTAACAACAGTGTAGCCTTTAGAATTTCTTGAATTTTAAGTTGACATCCCTGCCACACAAATGCATTGCTATATCGATCATGACTACTGTCCTCAAATCTATTTGCTGGATTGTGTAAAGTAAACACCTGAAAAACTGTAGAAATCGGACATTGATCATACACACGCCTGGCCACACGTCTCTGTTTCCCCCTTCAGGACACGGCCAAGTACTTCCGTCTCCAGCGGGGGCGTCCGCTCAGCTTTTCCAACCACCTGGAGTTCATCAACATGTGGTACATCATCATCATCATCAACGACATCTTCACCTGCATCGGCTCTGCACTCAAGATGCAACTGGAGAGTAGGGTCAGCATTTGATAACAATAACAATTATAATGATAATAAAATTAATAACGATAATCATAAATAATAATAGATAATCATAATAATAATGATTGTGCATTTATATTATGTGTATTCATGCATGGCTGCATGCTCTATGCACTTTACCACTATTATTATCCCAGCAGACTCTCAAACACTCAAAAACATTCTTGTCCTCCCTGGAAGCCTACAATGTAAGCAGCAGATTAAGCACCCAAACGCTTACAAACTGATGATATCTTTCACTGCGTATGTCTGGGTACACATTCCCTTTGGGGTGAAGTAAGGAAAGTTTGTCTAAAGCGCTTTTCCAAGTGGTTCATTAGCTCAGCGGTTTGAAAAGTTTTGCTTTTTGATAGCTGATTTTAATTGTATTTTCTTCCTTTAAGACTGATTTGTTATGTTTTTTTGTTATTTTCTTTTTACTTCGCCACTGACAAAGTTTGTCTTTGTTCATAGTGTACTTGGTTGGGGTTTTCAACCTCGTAAATTCAATACTAATGTTTTCATTCACTTTCAGGAGAGTGATAAAAACCTTTTTAATGGTTCATTAAGAGGAAAAAAATTAATTAACAATCTTGAGAATTCAGTCTTCAAGGAACATTTAGCTGAAGTTTGGGCAGTCTGAGGGCACTCCCTGTGGTAGAGTTGTTTGAAAACACTGGTTCTCACAGCGGCTCAAACAGTGGCTCAAACAGTGGTAAAGCTTTGCTCAAACTGCCACTTAGGTGTTTCACGAGCAGGGCATGTGAACTCTAGCTCAAAACAAAGCTCTGCAGAGGCATGGTGTTGTAATCAGGCGCTGGTCAAAATAATTAAATAGAAGAAATTGGCATTTCTCCACTTGTTTGGCAATTTTTATTGAATTTTGTGTTTTTTGGCTTAACACCTTTTATGTCCATTTAGAAACATATTTATGTGTGGAATTCACTGAAAGATGTTGGTTAAAGGCACAAAAATGTACTTTTGCTGTTTCCAAGGACTCTCAAGTCTTTGAAATTACCAAACTTTGGTGGTCTTTTTCTCACTAATTTTACCTCTGAAATTCAATTGCCAATATATTGACTTCTTATCAAGATAGATAAGTATTTTTTCCATCTAAAGCAAGGCAAATGAACATGCTTTAAGATGATACCAATAACTCCACGTGCCCTAAAATTGACGAGTGCCTGACTTTACCTCATTGTGACACATGTAGCTTTTGAAAGCCCTTTGGGTTTCAACAATAATAATATGTTTACAAAAATTCGTATTGACTTGTGTTAATTAATCAGGACTCCTACTTTTAAAGGGTATCCCAAAGTCTTATATTTGCGTCAGATGGTAAAACATACAGTAGTCTCCGCCTAAACGCACGCCATACAAAAGCACACGCCGCTCAAACGCACGCTTTCGTCATCTGACGGGTTTTTTACGATATAATTTAGACGTACAAACGCACGGTCACTCCCTCTAAACGCACGCTCTGATCCGCGAAACACGCTGACAGGTAAAGCTTAACATGGGGAAATTTTCACTACAACTTGTACAGCCTGCATAAGACAAGCCTAAGAAAGAGTGATGGACAGCGTTTTCACATCCAACTTTCCACAGACACATAGATCTAGGTCTGGTCGGTGAAATGTTGGGGGGGGGGGGGATTGGGGGGACTGAAATGTTTTTTGATTGGTTCCTGGAAATGTATCTTTGAGAGAAGGTTTCTGACTGGTGTTTGAGTGACTGCTTGTAATGTTTAGTTAGATCTAGGCCTGATGCGCGACACCCGTAAATGCCGTAAAACACTAGATCTAGACAGGATAAAAGATTAGACAAGTAAGCCTAATCAGCTGCGCTTGAAGAACTTATAACGTACTTGTACAACGAATCACAAGAGAAATGTTTCTCTGAATGTAAAGAATGATTCTGCATGAATTTACGGTTGGAGGTGGTCGCTTGGAAAGCCACATGGCTGGGCTGTCGTCTCTATGGTTATCGCCAACAGTTTCCTCCTACGCTATCTGTTTCCGAGGTTTATAGTGCATAATAATGATAATTTATTACATGAAGTCTGTCTTTCTCCCCCAATCAACGCCTTTGTACTCCTAACCCCAGTCCCCAGTCCGAGAATCTTTCACAAAACAATTGCGTGCCGTCACATTATCTGCCAAAATGACCTCCTCCCTCCAAGGGAGGTCAGTAGAGTTGATAGGGAGTTGAGATGACTACGTCCCTTCCTCCCTTTGCAAAGGTTCATGTAAACGCATGCTCCATGTAAACACACGCTAAGGAGCCCTCCCGAGCACCGTGCGTTTAGGCAGAGACTACTGTATATGCATGGACTTGCTATGGAAAGTTGTCCTCACATATTAAACTGTCTTCAACTTTATAAGTCTTCAAATTTTTTACTTTGATTTATGACAGTCCATAAGTTACTGAACAAATTAATGCTTTCTTTGGGAACAGTCTATCTGACGTCATTGTGACAGTGAGTCTAAGGCTCGTTGGAGGGTTCCCTTGATTCATCACTATGTTTTCCGTCTTCATGTCATTTTTTTTCTGTCTCTTTTCTTGATTTTCAAAACATTTAGTTAGTTTCACTAAGATGTTGGCAATATTGCAATGTATGATCAGATAATGAATAGAATACAGGGTAATATATCCAGTAATTAGAGATTGTGGTGTGGATATCAAAAGTTTCTGCTTTTCAACATTTGTGTGTGCGCATAGAGAAAGGTACCAAAAGTCGCCCCAGACCGTTTCGAGCTACAGGATGATAATGACAAATATCACTTTTTGGACCAAAATGGGTTTCCATAAAAAAAATGATAGATCCACCATTTTTTTACAACGTGCTCATGGAAACTGCTTTTAACAGGTGTTAAAATCTATTCTTGAAGCTCGTTTTCTCTTCCCAGCTATGTTTTATCATTGAATTCCATTCATGATATTGATGTCAACTAAATACCAAATTGGACATGAATTTGCCATGAATCGTTTTTTTTAAGTTTGTGTGTGTTCTCACGTTTGTTAAACTTAAAAGCTCATTTTCTAAAAATTATATATCTGTATACCCTACCTCGCAAAATATGCAATATCTCAAACACTACTTTAGATATCTAAAAAACTTCCAAGACCTCTGTGTTCAGCATTGAATTTCCTATAAGGCACAACCCTTAACTCAAAATGACCAAAATCCGACTTTTGGTACCTTTCTTTAGGCTCACACACATTTGTCTTTACGCTGTGGTGGACTATGATCAGGCTGCAAGTGTGAGATAGATGATAGATGTAACACGTGAATAATGTCGGTGACATTTCCTGTCTTCTTATGTTCTCCAGTCTTTCAGCATCTCCTCGGAGAACTACGAGATCTGCAGCATGGTGATAGGCCTGGGCATCTTCCTTTCCTATGTCGGCATCCTGCGATACCTTGGCTTCTTCAAATCGTACAATGTAAGCAAAAGTACAGGTCACAAATTGTCAGCTGAGAGCCAGAAATGACTGTGCCTGTTTTAGGCATAATGCCAAAACAAGCAGAAGTGAAGTGTTCAAATGACATTCAATTATGTCTGTAATATCAAACCAATTCACCCAGTGGGTTTGCCCCTGACAGGATTCCCAATGTTTTTATGTCCAAATGTTTAAAGTTTTCTCCGTGTGATAAAGATTGTTTTTTTCTCAAAACATAATTTGGACATAATCACCTCTAGTTCTCAGTTGACAAAACATATGTATCATCTGTGTTGTAATCAGTTCAACAAATCTCTGATTTTACAGAAAATGCACAAAATATATTTTAATTTACCAAAATTTCTGTAATCTTTATTTCAAGTTACTCTGAGGGTAGTTAGTGTATGGGCATCTATGGTATGATTATCATGCTCTTCACCTTACATTCCCAAGATGTGGGTTTGATTCTTGTTGCAAAAGATTGTATCAAATATCTACGTCTTTTGCCTGGTATGTAGTGCCCTAAACATCCCACTGTGGCCCTCACAGGCAGAGTATAAGGAGCCTGCTTACCTATTTACAATGTAAAGAAAGCTGTGGAGATTCCACTGTCCTTATCTTTGTCTTTTCTGCTCACTCAGTATTTTTGTTGGTCATGGTACATTTTTTCAGTGAGCACATTTAGAGATTCATCTTTGTTCAGATTTTGAGATTTATTAGCTTCAAATTTTGAAAAGAGCCACTGACTGAAGTGTCTTTAGGCCATTCCCAAAGGAGGAACATTTCTTGTTCTAATGTGCAGTAGAATTGTAAATGGGCTGATCCAACAATGTCATGCTCATAACTGTGCCTGAACTACAACAGGGAACTGCTGCTTTTTGTTTCCTAATCCTATCGTCATTTTCCTCTACTTCTTTTGTACGTTTGTCACACTCTTGTGACCCGCTATTTCCGGGGTGCCTTGAAAGTCAAAACAGACTTTGTGCTGTTGAAGCTAGAGAGGTGAGCAGAGTAAGTCTGATTCCCTGTAAGGACTTCTCTGTTGACATCCACCCCTTGGCGCTCATATGACCTTATGCAGTTGCGAACGCTGTAAAACCTCTTACTAAATCAAAATAAAAAAGAGCCAAAAATGTGGTTACATTTTTTCACTCACACAAATTTTGTGAGACTTAAGATATATTGTTTCTTTAACAATCTCTTTAGTGCTGAGGTGCATTTTCCTCGACTTCTGCATCGGGCCATTGTGTTGAGAATGATCAGATGTCTTTCTTTTCACAGATTTCCTTGATTAATGTACAGACAATATATATGTTTTGGTGTGCAAATGATGTTTAGTATTACTTTTTTACTATCACAGCAGCCTTTTATTAGTTACTCCCTGGTTGTGCTTTGAATTTCAGTTTTTTTTATTTTAAGAAAGATCATATAGTGGCAAAAACCATTTGTGTATTTTTCAAGAGTCATATGATTTGTTATAGTATAAAGTCATTGAATTTGTTTTGTATTGTATAAATTCATATTTGTTTTATTGTCCACAGTCATGGACATTATCTTGTACCAAGTTGAACATGTTTGTGTCTATGGATTTGTGTGGGCCAGGGAAAGTGACTACAGTAATCACTCTTTCTGTCTTTCATTCAATATTTGTTTTGAACATGTTTTTTTCCTGCGCCTGTTATTGCTTGTTCACTTTCGTCTGTCCACGTTTAAAAAATTCTAGCTCATTTATTAATTTACCTACCCCCCACGAAACTTTACATAGCACTTCTGCAGGCCAGCGACCAAACAAAATTTATTTGTAAAAATCTTAATCCAGTGATGAAAAGGTTCTTCTCTTTGGGCCCTATTTTAAAAACTGCTCTTTGGATGCATACACAAGATCGCTAAAATAAATGACTTACGGTAACCTTGCCTTCAAATAGCTCATTTTGACACAGCAACACCACCCTGCCCCCTCATTTCAGTGTAAACTTGTAGATTTCATCCCCCCACTGTCTAGACGTCTCCACGTGCTCCACGTGAGTCTAAAAAATTACACACCCTGTCTCTTGGATCGTGTTTCTTAATTAAGTGTACATTAGAGTGCGGTGTTGAGGAAAATATGTCAACTTATATTTTAAATGTTTTAGGTGTATGCTGTAAATCCTTTATTATTTCTTTGACCAACTTTAGGCTTACTTCAAAGAAAAATTGTCGGAGCCTTAGTTTTCAGCGACCTTTATGAATGAACTTTAAAATTCTGTTGGTCATTGAACTTTTAATCTCGTATGCAAGGACCTGAGATTATTACACAGAACGATTTCAGTTTATCTTGTTTAAACCGTGGTCAGACGAAAGTAACAATCTTTAGAAGCACATATCTAAAGAGAATGAATGCTCTTTTCGGTGGTGCTGATGTCCTGTTTACTTGTCTTCTCTCCTTGTTGTTTCTTTGCACTGTACAGCTCCGTTTTGCTCAGCTGTTGTCATGTTGAGCTGAACTAGGGTTGTTTTGTGAAGATTCCAAGGCTCTCAACCCATATGGCTGGGGTCTTATTGGAGATAGACCGGGGGCTCTTGTGGTCTAGAGGTTAAGGTGTTCGCCTCTCATTCAGTAAGGCCATGGGTTCGAATCCAGATAGCGATGGAAAATTTTCTTCTCTAAAATTTTCTCCTTTCACATCCTCTTCTGCTCTCTAACAATGTTCTGCTGTCTACTTTCGTCTCCACTTTCTGCCCCCACCCCCTCACCTCTTGTGCCCCATCCTCTGGGCTCCTGACTCTTTCTGCAGCCTTTCTACTGCTACTCTTTAGCTCCTTCTTACTGCTGTCTTTCAGCCACACCCCTTAACTTATGGTAGGTAAGATCTCTACCTAGCCTTCTCGGACAAAGGCAAAAAATCTCGGTCCCATGTTCAAGTTGTGCACATTAAGGTTCCTTTGGTGATCTAAAATCGATAAGAGTAGGCTTCGGCCGCCACCGGGCAAAATTCAAAATTTCCTACCTACTATAAATGTTGAAATATGTCCTGCGCGCTCATATGACCTTATATGGTTTTGAGCGCCGTAAAATACTTACCCAAAAAAAGAGAGAGAAAGGGAGATCGACCTCAAATTCAGTGGTCCTACCCTTCACACTTTATCATGGTCACTCTGTGCTTTTCTGCACCAACGAGAACTTTCCCTTCCCCTCACTCAGCAGGGGCATACCCAAGAAGCCCTGACCGGTCACTCGGTGCAGGTCTGCTCTAGTGTTGCAGGGGGGGTGGGTAACCTGCCGAATGCCAAAAACTAGTGACTTCTTGGGGTGTATTACTCTCCAGATTGCCTGACTAGACAGGGTTCTTTGTATTGCTGTCTGTCGGACTATAAAATGCTAACTTAACAATGTTGAGAGTGGCATTAAACCTGTACACTTTAACTTATTCACGTCTCTCTCGTTTTTTGCCAACTCGGGGGCTCTTGTGGCCTAGAGATTAAGATGTTCACCTCCTATTCAAAGGTCCCGGGTTCGAATCCTGGTTTCGCCGGAAAAAATGTCTCCTCTAAAATTGTCTCCTTTCACCTTCTTTCCTGCTCTCTAGCAATATTCTTTCGTCTGCTTTCGTCTCCATTTTCTGTCCCTACCCCGTCACCTCCTTTGCCCCTTCCTATGGGCTCCTGACTCTTTCTGCAGCCTTTCTGCTGCTACTCCTTGGCTCCTTCTTACAGCTATCTTTCATCCACACCCCTGATCTTCTGGTAGGAAAGATCTACACCTAGCCTTCTTGGATATGGACGAAAAATCTTGGAGGTCCCGTGTGCAAGTTGTGCACATTAAAGATCCTTTGGTGGTCCAAAATCAATAAGAGTAGGCTTCGGCCGCCACCTGGGCAAAATTCAATATTTACTACCAACTGTAAATGTTTAAACGTGTCCGGCACGCTCATATGACCTTATGCGGTTTCGAGCGCCGTAAAACACCAAAAAACCACACAAAAATTTTGCCAGCTCTTAGTAATCATTTATGGATGGATGGCAGTTGCTCTGGTGTGGTTTGCTCCTTCTTTCCTATTCAACGTCTTTTGTCCTTTTCTCTTCTTCTTTTTTGTGTTTATTAATCTCTTTAAACACCTCTAATCTTCAGAACTCATATGACCTAATTGTGTTGCAAGTGCTGTAAAACTTTTATTAAATCAAAGATAAGTGATCATTCTTGTTTTGATGTGTGTTCTTTTAGTTCTAACAAACAGTGATCAAAACTTCTGCAGGTGTTGATGCTGACCCTGAAGACGTCCTTTCCGCATGTGTTACGGTTCCTGGTGTGTGCAGTCTGTTTGTACATGGGTTTCCTGTTCTGTGGATGGGTTGTCTTCTCACCCTTCCACATCAAGGTGAGGCTTTGCCTGCTTCGTGGGTTGAGTTTGTGCAATTTGTATAATATTTGTGAGGCAGAGTGGGGAAATCAGGCGCTCGCCAAAATAATAAAAAACCCCCGAGAAATCAGCATTTTTCGGCCAGTTTGGAACTCTTTTTCGATTTTTTGTTTTTTGCTCAACACCTTGTATGTCCATTCAAAAACACTTTCATTTTTGGATTTTATGGAAAAACATTAAATAAAGGCACAAAAAATGTAAATTTGCAGTTTCCAAGGACTCTTAAGCTATGGAAGTCATCATACTTAGGTGGCCATTTTCTCGCTGATTTTACTTCTGAAACCAGGCGACCCAACCTCCTTCAATTGCAAGTATCTCGACTTCTATTCAAGATAAATGGATAATTTTTTAAATCGAAAGCAAGACAAATAAACAACCTTTAAGATGACACCAATATCTCCATATGCCCCAAAATTGACAAGCATCTGATTCCATTGCGTCGTGACACATGATATATTTGTGTTGATGCGTGTGCGTGCATGTGCGCGCGTGCACGTGCTCCGTGGGTTGAGTTTGTATTTAATGATATTTGTACATTTTATGTTTGTATTGATATGTGTGCATGTGTGTGTTCTTCCGTGGATGAGTAACGCTTTAGCTTTTCACATTAAGATAAGTTTTTGTACACTTGATGAGGTTAGTTTGCATAGATGTGTGTATTTTTATGTGTGTTTATAAATCAGCAGTGCTCTGTCTATTTCCTTTTAAGGTGAAGCTTATTATGCTATAGTTTGTATGCGCTTGTGTATGGTTGTGCACCCATGTATGTGAGTAGTTTGTGCATTTTTTTGTAATAGATGTGTGCTTAAGTGTGTGTGTGAAATGTATCTGTCTATGTATGTGGTTAAAAGTACATATTTTTTGTATTGTAGTGTGCTGAAAGTTAATCTAAAACCCTCTACGGGAATTTATGAGTCATTCATTCGTTAATATATTTATGTATAGGATAAGTTTATCAATACACATACATAGAATAACACTCACATATTCAGTCAAATCGACTGTTTTGTGTTAGACTCTGCCATACACCATTTTGAAAAGTGATGTATGACAGTCTTACACCGAGCCGTCGATATGTACGAGGGCTGTCCCAGAAATAACAGAAAAACGGTCATATTCAAATAACCATCTAATATTTTTCATTTCTGATAAAAGTTTTTCTTTGCTCAGAAAATAATCGCATACACCATTTTACTACATGGCAAGAAAGATGGCAGTCGCTAAAGAAAATTGATAGAAAAAAGAGATTAGAACTGCAATTCAGTCTATTTATACAAAAGGGAAAAACTCCCAGTGAGACTCATGCAGAACTCTAAAGTTTTTATTGTGAGAATGTTCTAAGAAAGTCAGAGATCTACCATTGGTGCCATTTCTGTAAAGATGAGCAAATAAGCTTTGATCATTGTTTGTCATCTCTCAGCCAACACAGAAAAATTGCTGAACGCATTGAAAAACTCATTCCTTATGACAGGAGGCTCTAAATTGACCTTTGCTAATGCCATAGATCTTTCTAAGTCAAGAGTCACCGTCTTAATGGCTTGGTGGGTTCCAAAACAGTTGACAGATGTGCACATCACTTCTATGTTTGCACGGTGTTATTGGAATGATGAACTGGACAGCTTGTGACTTCCAAGATTCTACTGAAAGCTTTTTAGACCAGTCCTGATTTTGACCATTCAGACTTCTATTTGTTTGGATCAATGCAGTGATATCCAGCCACAGAGGAAATTACTGATGACACAAACTTTTTGGAGCGCATCAGAGATTGGTTGTGTTGATTGACTTTTTCAGGGATCACATGCATTTACTCATTTGAGGATAGGAAAAATACTTGATTGTTCATGGGGACTACATTGAAGAATAAAGGGAATGTTTATACGAAACTGTAAGTCGTTTCCTAACCTAACCATGACAAAACTTTTCATTTAATAGCTATTTTCTTTGGGATAGCCCTAGTATGTAATGATAATAATAATAATAGATAGCATTTGTATAGCACGAATCCCTGCTCAACAACAAGCTCTATGCACTTCACAATCTATATTAAGTATAGATGCAAGGTCTGATTAAAGCACCTATATAATTTCTGTAACAGGTTTCCCTATTCGTATTTAGTAAAGAGTCCCTTAACATCATGGATATGTTGTTTTGTTTCTTAGTTCCGGAAGTTGAGCACGGCGTCAGAGTGCTTGTTCTCTCTGGTCAACGGTGATGATATGTTCGTCACCTTCTCTGCCCTGACAAACAATAGCAACTCCATCTTCTACTTCCACCGGGCGTACCTCTACATCTTCATCTCCCTCTTCATCTATGTGGTGCTCAGTGTTTTCATCGCCGTCATCATGGATAATTATGAAAATTTGAAGGTAAAGTCAATTTTTTCTTCCTCACAAAGTAAACCACAGTAGAAAAGTTTGTTGTGCTGAAGACAAAAATTGTCCAGTTTCATCTCTATTTTTTTTCTTTTATTAAATGGAATTCGGAGACTTATTTGGAGCCCATCCTTTGATTTTGTGATAAAAGTGTAGGTGTATGTAGTATAAGTTTTTATGCTCCTGAACAAGAACTTGGAATTTTTTTTAAACCTTGATGTGTTTTGTGCCCTGCACATTAAATGTTTAGCCTAGGTGCTGTAAGGGAAAAATAAACCTATTTTATTAGTCCTTGGTTAGAAGTTTGCTTTATGTAGCCCAACAACTTGTATACATGATTTAACAATAAATTCAAATTTTACACGGCCTTTGTTCGTTAGAACACTGCTGCCCCTGTTGGTTGTTACTCACATAAAGTATTCAGCAGAAAAGAGAGTGGAGGAGTTCAGTTGGTTTGAACTTCACTGACAGAAAAATGTGTTCTGTGGTAGCTTTGTGATCTGCCTTCAAAATAAGCGTTTTGTGGGTAATGGTAGGCAGTGAGTTGAAAAGTAGGCTACAACTCAGGAATATTGCTGATCTGACATTGAGAAGCATATTCAAATTGTGGTTGACTAAATGTTGCTATGTCTCTCTATGCATGCAGCATTACTACGAAAAAGGCTTCCCAGAGACAGAAATTCAGAAGTTCATGAAAGAGAACGGTGAAATGCCGGTGTCCGAGCTCTTCAACCATGTTCGGCGTGATGGCACGTGGCAAAGCTGGTTCTTCTGTTTCTTCCCGTGTCTGGCATGTTTACGCAGGTGAGTCAAGGGTCAGAATAGAATTTGGTCTGCACTCTCTGCCTATACCTGTCCACTGTGTAGAAATAGTTGTCCACACATAAAAAAGTTTTAGAAATTATTTTTGCCTGTCTTTGACTGTGTGTTTCTGAAGTTTGTGGAGCTGTGATTTTGAAAATTTTCTACCTGTCTTGTCATAAGTCATTACTAAATGAATGAAAATAATTTATCTTCGAATTTTTAAAATTTTTTTTAAAAACTCAAACGATCTCATCGTTTTGTTTCTTTCAGAAGTTTAGAATTATTTCCTTCTGCTTATCAACTCACTCATTTATTTCTTCAAAACTGATATCTTTCTCTACATTAATCTTGTTTTTTTCTTTTTATTGATGCACATATACAGTTGAAACTCCAAGACCCATTGTTGAGGAGAAAAGGGGTTGTCTTAGACTGGTTAATGTCTTGGACAGTGTCAGTTATTAACATTTTTTTAACGCACTGGGGAAATGGGAAGTGGTTGTTTTGTACATGTGATTGTTTTGGACAGGTGGCTGTTACAGTAGGTTCGACTGTATATCGTCAGTGCATTTCGCTATCCACGTATGGAGGATTCAGATACTTTCAAGAATATGTGAGGAAAACAATTTTGAAAATATTTCTCTAATACACGTTTCAACTTCTTGATTTTTACAATTTAGTTTGTTGTCATGAATTTTTGATGCAACGTAAAATGTGAGAGCTGATTTTTAAGATTGTGCTTAGGTTAAATGCCTTAAGTTTTTAAATTTTGTTCCATACGCGGATAGCGAATTGCAGTGACGATATGTGTCACAACGCGGTGGAATCAACCAAGACTCTCAAGCAATGGAAATGACCAGACTGTGGCGGCCATTTTCTTGCTTTTTTAACCTTTGATACGAGGAGACCCCCCCACCTCCATCAAAAGCAAATATCTCGACTTCTATTCAAGATAAATAGGTGTTTTTTTCACTTAAAGCAAGACAAATAAAAAATGTTCTAAGATGATACCCAATACCTGTATATGTCCAGAGGTTGATGAGCACCTGATTCCATCGTGTTGTAACATATGTATGTCTTCGTAGGATCTTAGTGAATTTTTCTTTGACATAAAATATTACATTCTGCTTGTGTGTTTAATTGTTTCATCCACATAGTAATATGTTGTCTCAGTCAAATGCTATACTCTCACTGGATAAAAAGTGCTTCTTGAATTCATACTGTATTATTTGTGAATTAGTCTTTCTGTTTCGTTGCATTTCCACTTTGTTTTGCATGATTTTGTCCTGAAACATCTCGCACAAGGCCTTTAGGGCAGGCCTTCGAAATTTCATAATGTAAAAAAAATGACTTTTTACAATTCAATTTTAGGGATGAGAAGCATAAAGCTGTAGAAGAAGACCTGCAAGAAGTGGTCGAAGTTGAACCGTTAGTATTACTGAGCTCCTCTCTGGTCTTCTGGCCTCCCGACCTCGCCCATTTGCTTCTCTCGATATTCCTGCTCACTTTGTTTCCAAGAAGGCTTGTAGCAACGATCTGAAAGCATCTACCGTAGGTTTTTTTGAACAAATTGGGTCTGCGTTCAGGTTCTTATCTTTCCAAACAGAACTACGAAGGATCCCTTGTTATCGGGCAAATCTGATTTGTTGTTCTTCATTGTCGTCAAAAGGTTGGGTTCTAAAAGCAGTTAATGGAGATCAAGATATTATATACCCTCAGTAATATGGAGGGGGTGGTAGGTTTACAATTTAATTGTTGCACTATGCCCACATATCATTATCCTTTCTGATGTATTTTTTAAAAAACCTAAAGTTGGGAAGAAAAAGTTGTAATACAGAAAGGGTCTGGCACATCTTGTTTCGAGTGGACTGCAGGTGCAAATTGGTAGTTGTCAGTGTTCTCAAAAGGTCAGGTAGCACTGGGATTTTACAACAAGCTTGTTACCTCACTGGTATCTCTGTGTACTGAAAAGTACTTACGAAAACAGTATCTGCCTTCCTATGTCAAGCAGTTTTGACACCTGGCTTTTCAGTTTGTACATATTTATTTCTGTCAGTATGCAGTAGGAAGTTGAATTCTACTCGTAGTTTTTTTCCTCTGAAAGTGTTTTGCTCAGTATAGTTGAAACACCTGAATCCTTTTTTGCTGTAATCAGATCTTTGCTACTAGTATTGTCCTTTTTGTTGTACTAACTTGAAGTGATTTCTCATACTAACTTCCTATGTGTCGTAATACGTTGCAACTTTTCTTGGGCTCAGAGTCGGCACAGTCCTGTTGACAGTGAAATGTGCAGTAGTTTAGGTTGGTGATTCTGTTTTGAGGGTGTCAGTGGTTTGTCCTTCTTGGGGAGCTCTGTGTCTCTGTAGTTTTATTTAGCTGTCATACTTTTTCCCAGCACCTCATGACTGTTACTATTTTGGAGCATTTTTTTTTCTTGACTGAACAGACAAATGTTCACATATCACACTTTGCGACTCTGAGCTGGTCAATTTTTGTAATTACAGTCAAACCTGGGTAAAATGGCCTTCCATTGTCAAGAGGAAAAGTACCCATATAACACAGGTGGACGTCTTAGGCAGGACTGGTCAAAATGAAGAAAGCAAATCATTCTTTTATGACGTCAAAACCGGGCTGATCTCAGACTTTAGACGCCGGCCGTAAGGCCAATTTAAAAGGGTTTTTGTTTTCTCTTTAAAAAAGGGGGGGGGGGGGTGTATAAGAAAGGGTTTTTGTTGGTTTGTTTTTTGTCAAGCTTTCTTTTTGTTGCTGATTTTGTAGGTAAAAAAAACGAAATATTATGTAAGTAAGACAATGAAGATGGAGTGCCATGGTAAAACTAACACACGGATCGCCACCACTGGAAGAACGAACGACGCTTTTGTTGCAAGTTCACGTCAACGTCCATTGTTACTTGTTACAGATTAGGTCAATAAAACAGTGACCAGTCATCTCACATACGATTTGTGCATGAATTGTGGGCGGTGTTTATAAGATATGACGGATCACACTTCCCTCACAAGCAGTTGGAAATGTATTGTTAAGCCTATCTGTTGGTCAACTTGGGTAAACATTCACTGGAGGGACTTACAATAACGACAGGTGAATGAATTATGAAGGCCCGTCCACAGCGTCAGGGGCTGATTTAAAATTTATGACAAAGCATCGGGCAGCGAGTGACCACGCCTGGCCGCCTGAGGCAGGTAAATTTGACCGTAGGCTGATCAAATAAAGTGCCGCTGCCGCGTTGGACAGGTGACCGTTTTATGCAGTTAAATTATATAGAAAATACGCAAGGGGGAAATGGAAAGTGGCCGTTTGTACAGGTGGCTGTCATGGCAGGTTCGACTGTATCATGATTTAGTGCTAGTTGGGCCTCCTGCCAGGAGTAGCAGGTTCATTCACCCCCACCCCACCCCCTGGCCCCCCAGATTATTATTACTTCTCCCCACCCCTCACGCTCCGACCGTAGACAAATATTTATAACTACTCTCTCTATGCGCACCCACCTTTGACAGCCATCCATGATAATCAGTACCTTTCAATTATTACCTTACAATTATTGTTACTTCCCAATCCAGCCCCCTCCCCGAAGACTGTCTTAACCACTCTTGCCCCCCTTCTCCCTTAGACTATTTGCTTGACCTCTCTTGCCCTCACATCCTGGAGGTAATTGTCCCACCTCTGACCTGGTGTCCTTGTCTCCTGCAGTGTTTGGAGCGGACTATCTTCTTTGGCCACTGACCTCATATGTCTGGCCAAATATGGGCTTCACATCTTATGTCCAAAAAAAACCAATCCGTGATGCCCTTCTAGTCAGGGTCAGCTTTTTTTTATATTAACCCTCTCTGCTCTCCTCTTCTCTGATCTGATCCCATGGAGATCACCCTCCCTCCACCCATCCGCTTTCTCTGTCTTCTCTCATCATTCCCCCCTCTACAGGGAAGAGACCTGATAAATACAGAACATAATCTCATAATACATTCTAGTGCACTGTTGTGTAGATACCCTGGAAAGGGTTTTCTAAACTTTTTATTTCTACCAGTGTCTGCATGTAGCCGTTATGCGCTTCGCCATTGCAGGCAGATTACATGTGTTTGATTCTGATGTGAGGAGGATTTTTAATTGAATTTTTCCATTTGTCTGCTGAGAAGTTGTATCCTTCTCGGCCTAGGTTGGCTGTGACAGGCAGGGTCGAAGTATCCTGCCTCCAAAATGACCTAAGCTGTGTTGTTGGGAGCATTAAACACCTACAATTACAATTATTTTCTTTTAAGTTTTCATTTCTCAAATAGAATTCCTTACTTATAGGTTTCTCAATACTTTGTTTATAACCACCCTGACGAGAAAAGTTTGTCTTCCATGAAGTATGTATTTCTTCTTCAGGGATTTTAGTGTGCTCCGCCATTTTTTAATGGGCTACATCATGAATAGTTCACCTGACCTTTAAAAAAAAAATTGTTTTCGTGGATAGCAAAGGTGTACACATTTGAAAGCAACAGTTCATGGGAAGTGCTGTATTCTTCCTGGAGTTATGATGAAAAGTATTTCAAATTTCTTCCCTCTGTGCTTCTTTAGTTAAGGGACTAAAACCACAACTGGCTTAGGTTGTAGTTTTAACTTTGTTTAAGTCTTGGATAATGGAAGTGAGGAAGTTAAAAAATTATAAGTTTTGTTTTTCTAGATGACATCCCCCCCCCCCCCCCCCATTTTTTCTTACATTGTTGTCCTTACTTTCTTTGTATGTCTTTTTAAAAATTTGACAATTTTGTTTTTTGTTTTCTCATGAGAAAAGTTAACACAAATTTGACACAAACATTTGTAATTTTAACTTACATATTTTGCCATTAATAAAGCATGTCTGTTGACTTCTAAATTTGCTGTTTTAATACTTTATTCAACTATCTAAATTACTTTTTTTAAATCAAGATATTTAGTATTCAATGCATTGGTTCCTCAAAGGCTTATAATAAAAACTTTAAAAATGTTTAAAACTCAGAAGGCAAAAGTTGGTCCAGTTGAGATTTTTTGCCATTTTCTCATGTAATGCATAAATTTGTACCTTCAAAAGTAGTGATTTTTAAAAAAAATCTTTTTTTAAAATCATTGCATACTGAGTTGGTGTCTGTGTTCTCAGATCTGGCAATCAGCTTTTTGAATAGAATTTTCCCTCTTGAGAATTGAGCTAGTTCTGGTCTTCGCTGCAATATCTTCAGTGTCTTACAAGAAGAAATTCTGTCCGTTGTGAAATAACATTTCAATAACAATAAAACTTATAATACAAACGTCATGTTGATCAGGGAATTTCTTCATGTTTAACAGATTTTTTTGTGCAACAGTGTTTACAAAAAGAACAAAAATGGGAGGCGACTGCTCTCTCTCAGTTCATTCAGATCAGATGCTAGGCCCTGTGTAACCTATTTTTAGTCAATAATAGCAACACATGCAGAGCTGCCAGCCTTTGAAAATTGAAGAAAAGAGAAACCTTATTGATATTATCAACCCCAGACAGACGCCTTAACAGCACAGAATAAGGCTCAAGGGAGGTTGTAGCTATTTACTTGATGGTTTTCATGCTACTGTTGGGTTTAATAAGAACGAAAGCAAGTAGCAAAACATGGAACTGATAAATCGTAATAGCTGCACACTATACTATAAAGAAAATGTGAAAGTATTAAATGATCAGGATGATCCCTTTAAATTAGGGACGGTTGGCAGCTTTCTAGTGTCTTGTCTGCCTGTCCTGTGAAACAAAGCCACCCCCTCACATCCTGCTGCGTGCTGAAAGTGTAAAAGAAAACTCAATGGGAAGTCTTAAGCTATCAAATGCGTGCTATGTGATGTGTAGTGACAATTCGCTACCTCAGAATTACAAAGTTCTATCTGCTCAGTACCTAGTTTTGAGAAATTTATCGTCAAAACTTTTTGAGTTTCACAACATGTCAAACTTTTTCGAATGCAGTTCTTTGAATATCTCGATAATGGCTTCGAACTTTCTTGTGATTTTGATAGAGCAGAGAGAGCATTTGCTTTTTGACCTCATGGCCTGACCTGACCATCAATGATTTATTTATAGAGGCACCAGCCATCCATGTCCAGGTGCTGTTTTAGCCTCTTTTTCCTGTATTCGGATTAATAATATCTTTTTGCCAATTTATTGGTTCCGCTTCTGTGTACCCCATATCTATGGTTCTCAACCTGGAAATCGCCTATAATTCGCTGTAATTGCCTCCTCCCCTCCCCCCCCCTTATAGTGTCATCATTTATGTTACCGTCTATTTTTATCGATAACACGTTTATGGATTAAGGGCAGTATTAATGATAATTAAGGAAAAAAAACATCAATTAAATAAATAAATAAATACATAAATAATAGATAAATAAATAAATAGATAAATAAATATGCTAATGATTATCATAATACAAATATTGATAATGAGAAGAAGAGGAAGAAGAAGAAGAAGAAGAAGAAGAAGAAGAAGAAGAAGAAGAAGAAGAAACACGGTCATAACATCAATATAAAAAACAATAATACTAACAGAATTGATTTGAGTAAAATAATGAAACAATATTAAAATAATAAATGGAGCAATATTATTATAAATCAAAATTTCTAAAAGGACACTACTTGGAATCCGCCGATTGTATGGGATCAGATACCTTGTATGAATAAGTTAAATTAGGTAATTCAATCCATACAATTTGAGACCTCATGGCCGTTGTTACTCAAAACAGTCAAAAATGTCAGATGGAACTTTGTGATTCTGAGGTAGTGAACTGTAGGCTAAGTAAGGGAATTGGAAAAGGAAGGGTGGAGAGTCAGCCAGGAGGAATTGAAATGAAACAAACCAAAATTCCTTATTGTTAACTAGATCTGCTAGAATTATTTGTTGCCTTAAGGGAAGTTACAATGTATAGAATAGAGAGTGGGAAAAAAAGAGGGATTTAAAATTCTTTGTCTTATCAGGAATTTCATGGTAAATGGCTTTATGTTATGCAGTCTTTAAACAAAGTCTACTGTATGTTACAGTGTAACTTTACATCATGTTAGAAATTTAGACTGGAATATTATAATCTCGTCATACTTCCCTATTTTTGCCTTTTTTAAAATCACTTACACGCATTGATATTCTTTTTTTCTCCTCAAAATGTTTAATGTTTCCTTTATTTTCTTTCTCTATTGATGAAAATGCTTTCTAGTTTGGAGTGGACTTCGAATTCAGAAGATTTTTTATGGTTATGGATCCTTTTCTCTTGGTCTTTTTTTTTCGTTGGGTGCGCTTTTTGTTTATGTGTTTTTGTCTGTGCGCTCACACTGGTACAGTGTTTGTTTTTAAAAAGGGGGTGGAAGGTTGAGAAGGGGAAGAGTATAGTAAAGTCTGTGATACGTTTACTGATTTCGTGTATAAGACATGAGTTATTTTTAGTTTTTTTTTAAAGTTCAATGGCACTTGCAACACAATTAGGTCACATATGTGCCAAAGATTAAGAGTGCCACAAGAGAGTTACATGCAAAGAAAATATGGAGGAAAGATGGTAGTACGTGAGTAGGAAAGAAACACGTTATTATAGCATTTTAGAAAAGTTGTTCAACAAGCGTTCAAACTTGTCATGTCAAGGAAGCATGTCAGTGTGAGGATAAAAATTGGTATTATTTATTGTTAAGAATTTTTAGCTGGAGATTTTGTTGAGTTAGAGAATTTTGAAAGAAGAAATTATAATCATAAAATGTATGTCAGATCCCCTAAATTTCACGGCTGTTTTATTCATTTTAAAATATTTTCCTTTAGAAAAATTATTTTCGTTTTGCCCAAATATATATATCTGTGGCTTTAATACTTCATTTTTAAAATGAAGTATGTTCTGTGTAGGCCTAATTAATGAAATTTGAAACGCAAAAGTATTCAGGTGTTAATTGTTTGTGTACTTCACAGTGAGCCCTCTATGAGAAAGATGAGTCAAGACCGGCGTGAGCTGCTGGCCACAATCTGATCAGTGGTCAGCGGGACTGGTGTGGAGTTCCTCCTGTGTGTTGCAACCAGTGTCTGATAACATTGAAGAGAGCTGAATGGATTAGTTAAGAGTGTTTGATTGCCTCCTGTATTCCGTGGGCAGGTGATTCAACAGCGCTGGAACTTGCTCATTTATCTCTTGATAGTGGAAGGACTTAACAGTATTTGTGGAGTATTTGATCTGTTGGACTCTTTGCTGCAGAATGATATGTGGTTTGACAGCTTATCTTATGAAGAGATCAATTTATGCCTGTCAAGAATTTTACTGTTGTCTGGCTGTTAATTACTTTAAGGAATGTTATTGCCACAGGCAGTTTTGTTCCAGCTGAGCAGCTTCACAAACTTACAATGAAAGGAGTCCCAGAATATTTATCATTGGTCTGTTGTCATATAACAGACATTCATTTGAGATGCCAGCAACTTTAGCTAACCATTTCTGATATATATAAGGTATACTTCAGATGCTTTGCTTTGTATGGAAGGCTTTGGTGTAAAGTTGTTTTTATTTAAATGATATTAAGATGTATGTGTTTTTTATATCTGTTTGGAGTGAGTTCTGTGTGCCTTAATGCTATTCCACTCCACCCCCCCACCCCCCGCGGCAGTGCTACTGACTGAAGTGTCTTTAGGCCATTCCCAAAGGGGGGGACATTGACCTGTTCTTATTTATAGTAGAATTGTAAATTGTAAATGGGCTGGTTCATCAATGTCATGCTCATAACTGTGCCTGAACTGCAACAGGGAACTACTTCTTTTTCTTTCCTAATCCTTACTATCGTCATTTTCCTCTACTTCTTTTGTATGTTTGTCACACTCTTATGACACGCTATTTCCGGGATTCCTTTATAGTCGAAACAGACTTTGTGCTGTTGAAACTAGAGAGCAGAGTAAGCCTGATTCCCTGTATTGACTTCTCTACTGACATCCACCCCATGGCGCTCATATGACCTTGTGCAGTTGCGAGCGCCATAAAACCTCTGCTAAAACTAAACTTAATCCTATTCATCTTCAACTTTTAGTTTCGGGGGAGACTACCTTCACTGCTGATATTTATTTATACGTCTGGGCATTTCAAAGGCATTTGTTTATATGCATTGTAATGTAGCAACTGACACCACCTGAGATTGACAGACAAAAGGCACAAGTGATGCTATTTCCTGCGGGGAAAAAATATTAATCTCTTCAAAACTATTTAGGATTTGGAAGTTACTCTATTTATGGAACTATCTTATTGCAAACAACATGAGTTAGGCAATGCTGTATGAAAGAATCCAAGAGAAATGATTTTTATTTACTGCAAAATATTCTTTCTTCAAGGTAGACTTTTTAAAACAATGAACTGTTAAAACATCGCTTGAGTCTGGTAATGAATATTTAAATTCTAAAGTCATAAGTTTTGTTTTCTGATACCATTGACAGCTTTAAAAAGGGTTAATAAATGGTTGCAAGTAGATTTTTCAATATATGTGAACTATGGTAGAAGTTAGGGGGTCTTTGCTCCCTTTATCAGAATGTGATCACGTCATGAAAATGTCACTGTGCCAAAGCTATTATGATATTGAAATAATTGTTGCATGTACTTGTCTTAAGAAATAATTTTTAACTCCCATGATGTATTTTTGAATTGGGCTTTTGTGCTACCCTTTTCATTTCGGTTGTAGTCAAAGGTCCATATTGCTGTTGTGATGTTTTGTGTTTTTTCTCAAGGGTTCTCCCTCATGTACGTCACTGTGTCAGGCTGAGCACAGTGAGTGCTGTAACATGAGTGTTATAAAACTTCTCCTAGCTTGACTCGACACAGTGAGTGTGCTCAGGGATGTTGACAGTGTACAGAAGTGGCAATATATGTACATAAAAGACAGCCATCTTTGGTCTAATGGTTAGGCTTTTTGCCTTGCACATAATGTACATTGGTTTGATGCCTACATGGAGTCTTTCTGCTGGTATGTGTCCCACGCTGCCAGGATTGGCTGTGGGCAAGTTGGATAGAATGGAAGAAGCCTGTCTCCTAAATGAGTTAGATTGTGTTGATGGAGATGGAAAAATATTTACTACAACTGCAAAATAAGACAATTTAATGTGCTGTAAAGTCAGATTGAAGTAGTGAGATGAGATAAGTCTATTGTGTGAGATTGGGTGATGGTATTACTGTAGTTAGATGGGAAGATGGTATTGCTGTAGTCCGATTGGAAAATGGTATTACTGTAGTAAGATAGGAAGATGGTATTACAGTAGTTGGATGGGAAGATTGTGTTACATCAGTTAGATGGGAAGATGATATTGCTGTTATTATTAGATGGAAAGATGGTATTGCTGCTATTAGGTGGAAAGATGGTATTACTGTAGTTAGATAGGTAGATGGTGTTACTGTAGTTCGATGGGAAAATGGTAGTGAGTCAGAAGTGTTAATTACTGCAGAAAGACAGGATGATATCATTGTGTTACTGGAGTGGAATTTAAAGAATTATATTGCAGTGACATTAGAAGAGTGCAATAATTTCTCTGAGAAAAAAACCCTCAACAAAGTTTAAGATTTTAGGGAACATCTGTGTGGTATCATGATGAATTTGGGTGCGGGTCAAAATAGTGAAATCAAAGAAACCGGCATTTTTCTGCTTGTTTAGCAATTTTTATTGTTTGTTTTTTTAAATTGAGAACTTTTTTAACACATTCCTTCATGGGTTTTACTGAAAAAAGTTAGTCAAAGGGGGAAAAAATTATGTAAGTTTGCAGTTTCCAATTACACCAAGCTTTGGAAGTCAACAAACTATTGTGGCCATTTTCTCACTAATTTTACCTCTGATACCAGGCGACCCCCACCTCCTTCAATCACAAATATCTTGACATCTATTCACGATAATTGAGTATTTTTTCATCGATGACAGGACAAATGAATAGGATTTAAGATTGTATCAGTAACTCTGTATGCCCCAAAAATTGACAATGGCCTGATTCTGTCATGTTGTCATACATATATTATGGTGATGCAGGGTCACATTTTGATGATTTTGAGAAATCTTGGATTTTAAGAGTGGTACACCTGAAACCTGCCGTTTTTCTCCCTTTAGAATGTTATCTTAATTAAGCTAGTGTCGTGAGGCCCCTTTTTTGAAAGATGAAAATTATTCATTGTTATTGTGCCCCTGTAATCTTTATGTTATACCTGAACTGTACTTCAATTATGCACAGTACACCTGCAGATAATAGATTTACCATTTAGTGCAGGATTTTGTAGCTTACAGGTGTACATATCTGTGGTGCATTTTCCAACAAATGTGCACCACACATGTACATAAAAGATTGCATGAACGTGTGTACAAAAGTACATATAATGAAAAAACCAAAGCACATTCCACCTAGAAATCACTCACATTCTGACAGTCACTGTAAATTTAGTGTGTTTTGTATGCATGGTTTTTGTGATTGTTCGGAGGGATGAAAATTAGACTTTTAATATGGATAAATACTTATGAAAAGCAAACCTTTCTTGAACTCAAAAAGAAAAGCAAGTGAAAGGAAGGCTGCTGCTACTGCTGGTGGTAGATGCTTGTGCAGTACACTAATTGTATTGTTGTTATGGTCTTAGTTTGTGCATATATATATGTACCGGGTAATATTCAAAAACTTCTGAAGAAAATGCTCGCTCACTTTATGCCGTTCACATAAGTAGCATCATGTCTGAATTTGTTCACTTTTACTCTTGAGTGAAATCCAAAATTAAACTATACTAAAATATGCCTGTTTAGGTGTAATCATTAAGTATCCTATCTGTTTAGAAAGAAAGCTGTAGTCTATAGAAAGTCTTTTAGCTGTGAAGCTATTGTATTCCAGACTGGTGCTAATATTATTACCAGTTGAGTGATTTTGCAAATTAAATGTTTGTAAAAGGGTATGATGATCATGACGTCATGAAAAATGCTCAGAGAAAAAATATTTTCTTCAGGAAAAGTAACTGATATGGTTGGTTATTTTAGCAACCGCAGATCCTCTTCTTGTATTGATTTTATTTTATTGAGCAGCATTTTATATGAATGGCTCGCCTTTATTTTGCTGTAAAGAAATGTGCAGTTGGGCACAGATAATATAAACACTAAAAAGTCGAAATCATGGATTTCTTGTACAATTTGCCTTTGTCCAATTGAACCGCTATATTTATTTATTTTTTTTTATCATCATTGCAACACTGTTTTCTCAAACACCCATGTGGACCTTTCGAACAGTTCATCTAGAAAAATCCTTTCAAACTTTTCCTTGAAATTGTCTCAAATTCGGATGGTCCTGTGCACACGATGGTAAACAAGACAGCCATCGTCATTGAGAGTATCAGGTTACATGAGCCCACCAAGCTCACCCCCACACAGTGTGACACACACACCGCTGATATCCAGACACATCATCACACATTTCCTGTAGTGTGCCTAAAACACTCAAACTTCTTTGAATCCAGTCATGTGAGGGTGGTGCTTAGCTGGGTGGTGGAGTGTGATCAAAGACAGAGTGTGGCACTGCACTAAGGCTGTATGGAGTGTGAATTATGTTTTTGCGTGTGTGTTTGTGGTTGTTTGAACCTGAAGGTGTGGATCAGGAAGCGTTTACCCAAGAGGGGTGACTGGCGGGCTCTGACCACTATTGGTTACATCATCATGATTGTTATCTGACATAAGAGCAATTTTTTTTTAGTCCTAAGGCACTTATAGGGATATTTGTAAGTGATTTGGCAGTCCCAAATCAACACTGTCTACATTCCTCAAAAGTAGAGATAGATCAAATTAAAAGGACAACATTGTTTGTACTGCCAAAGTTACTTCCCTTGATTTTCTTAATACCTCTCTAATTTTTCTTTTTTTTTGTGTACCTGAATTATGAATGTGTCAAACGTTAATCCCTTATGTGTTTGAGTTATCCGTGCCTGACTATGTGCAGCAGCTTGAAGAGGCATTTCACTTTTGATGAATGCTCCCAGTTACATTAGCCTGTTTCACTTTTGCCTCCTGACATTATATATGAGATGTATTATAAAATCTTCTGTTGATGATTTGAAAAACCTTCATGATTGTGTTGTCGTAGACCGGCCAAAATCTTTAGTAGAACCTCGAACCGATTTGCATAAAATCTGGTTGGTTTTTTTTTCCTTGAATTCCATTTCCGCCAGGCCATTAATTGACATGAAACAAAAACCACAGTTGTATTTACATTTATTTTCCGTATTTTTGTGAATTATTGTAAATGACTTGAAAATACACATTTTTATTTGTTTTTATTTTGTTTGTACATATGTATACATGCATTTCACGTTTATTTGCAACTGTCAGTCCATTTCATAATCTTAATCTAATGAGGGTTCCAGAGACTGATGATTTTTTCCCATGCTCCAATTTTTAGGAGGATTTTGAGGAAAACTGATATTCATGGAGTGGTTGGCAGGTCTGTTGTCCTAACATGACAAAGACTTGGGAAGTTATACAAGAAGAAACTCCTTCCCCAAACTGTTGATGTTGTCTTCAAAACTGGTGTCAGCTCAATGCTGACTTGTCTCATTTCTCATTTCCGGGAGTTATTTCATTCTGTCTTTCTTTCACACAAACTCTCTCTGGATGCCATGCTGTCAGCTTGTACATTTCTTCGTTGTCCTTTTGTCAAAAAGTACTTTATTTTATACATTTTTAATACGTTATATGCAAATTTAGTGCATTAATCCCATAACCTTTTTTCTTTTTCATAACCTAATTTTCAAATGGTGATCACAGTAACTTGCCACTTGATTCTATGATTTTAAATGTCTGTCCTGACCATGTTGGGTTTCACATTAGCTTGTTGTGGTTCTTCTGTTGCATCTAAAAAGGCTGTCGGGGAATCACTTCAGATATTTTAAAGCTTTTGTGGACACTTTTTCACACAATCCATTGACTCTTTTGACATTGACATTTCAGGACCATGGTGTGTAGAAAGCTTGGCTCATATCTTTGAAGTAGGTTGCGAGGAGGCTAATTGCCGGAGAGTGTCCATATTTGGGTCATGGTTATTTTGAGATTTCATTAGATTGGGTTGGGGTTGTATTGGTTTTTTTCATATATTTTTCTGCAATACTAAGGACCTTATGTACTAGCAATTATCACATAGAAGAAATGCTTTGTTTAACTCATTGAGGACATGCATTTGGTTATTCGACAACACTTGAAAACATATTATTTGAGGGCATTAAAAACAAAAAGAAATGCAACTTGTTTATTAAATTCATACATATTTTAAAATGTTGGTAACTGTATCAAAAGTTTTGAAAAGGCAGGCGACAACATGAAATATGTGCAAATTCGTGTTTCTGCTTTGTTTATGATGGTTCAAAATAAGCCACAACTTTGGTTGGCTTCTGATTGGACATGTGTCTGCTATGTCTTCAGTGAGTAAAGCAAATGATGTGTTCTGATTTGTTTTACACTCCTACTCATTTTGATCATGTTTTTTTGGTTCTTTTTAAAACTTTTTTTATGTTCCTTGATTAGTGAGTTTATTTGCCTGTCTCTTCATTCCTTGGATGTCTGCAAAGCACCAAGAACAGGTGAAGCTTGTGTCTGTATTGTTGATATCTGTGTATAAAATAACTTGATTCTGGTTTAAAAAAACAAAAAAACATTGTGTTGCTACCAGCCAGGAGGAACTAGTCAAAATGATATTGGCATGCCTTTTTCTGAAAATTGAAAGAAAAATTGAAGATTTTGTGCTTTTGTGATGCTAACCTAATTTTTGACTTGCACTCAAATTTATTCTCTAATCTTTACTGGATGTAGCTGATACCTTTTGAAATTTGCATGTGATGCCCATCTTCCAACTTGACAATGGCCCTTTGAATCATGTTCACAGAAGTTGAAATTGGAATTTTGCTGACTAGCAGCAGACTCATGCACAAAGTAGCACCATAATTTGATGTCATGGGTTATCAAGGGTTTTTTCTAAAAAGTTTGCTTAAAGCTTACAGCAACCTACATTTTCAAACTGTCTATTAATTGCAAAATGGTATGCTTTTTTGACTGTAATGAAATTTATAATTTTCAGGTCGAATCGAAAAATTAGCCTGTTAAACTCCTGTACTGGGATTGCTGTGCTTGTAACAGATGACTTTAAGTTGTCGTGGATGATTCTTTTCGGCAAAAAAAAATACAGGACTAGTGAGCATCATTTCACAGTGCAACAAATATGCACAAAGACAAAAAAGACAGTGGGTACTAAAATTATTCCCGTTAGATCTATTTCTCAATGTTGTGGATGTTAACTTATTTCCCAGTAAATAGTATCAATTTGATTAAAAAAGCATAATTTCAGACAAATTCTCTTTATTTGTTGTTTGCCATAGAAGAAAGAAAAACGACCACTTCAGCTTTGAAAATTATTCATATTTTTACCTTAGACTAGACCCCTGTGTGATAAGGGTCTTCATGTGAGTGGCAGCAGAGTAAAGACCTTTTCTTCCTTGTTCCTCAGTCCCTTTCATAATGGAAAAGAACCGGTAGCCTGCTTCCTAAACTAAATGATGTAAATTTTATCAAAAGGGGTATAAAATGTCTACAATTATTATGGACAGGAGATATGCTTTTGTTTTTCTTCAGGAGCAAGATTATGGACTGTGCAATTTTCCTCATATTATATTCTTATTACAATAGATTTTTACATACCATCTGTACATTTTGACCATGAGAATCATCTGTATTGTAAATTGTATAAGACCATTTTTGTTTTGTTTTGGTGGATTATAAATAATATGTAGCACATGTGGATACGAGTCCATGATGTATTGTCATTTTCTGATCATGTCAATAAATCACCATTAGAAGGTCTTTCACAATGCAAAATATATTATATGCCATTCCTTTCTATCAAATCTCCCAATGTCTTTTTTTTTTGTTGGTCTTCTCTTATTTGAGATTTGAGTTTGAGGATCAGAGGTTTGTTCACACCATGAGCGCTGACATTTGTGGTGTAGCAGTTAGGCACTAGATCTATGCTTTCACACTCGGGAGACCTGAGATCAATTCCTGAGTGTGGAGAATTTCTTAGTCTTTGTTGGGATGTGGTATGTCTTTAAGCCCCGGTGTATTTGTAAAGGAATAAACTCATTCATGGGCAGCAGGAGACATAATGAGCTTTGAACAGAAGAGGGAAGCATAGCCGTATACAGTGGGTGCTGCATACAACGAGGTCACATTCAATGAGAAGTCGGCTTCCACGAGGCAATCCTTAATCCCCGATTTTTTTCCTCTGTATCTCTTTATAAATGTACGCCGGCTCCAACGAGGTTGCAAACAGACTGAAGTCGCTTTAAAAAAGATCATGATACCAAATAAAAGCAATTAGGGCCCCAAAAGCGAAGAATTTTTCTCCTTTCTCTCCATCTCATGCGAAGCACAAGGCCCATCCTCGGATTCCTAACTTATTGTATAGCCTCATTAAGTGCCTCATGTGCCTCCAAAGCCAAGAGGATGGGTAATGTAAGCCTACGGTAGGGATGGGAGGGGTGATTGGGAACACGGTGCAGGCTGTGTGAAACTGGATGAACTCTGGATGGGTAGGCTAGGACTAGATCGAGACCTTCATTTTCTTCAATGTTCTTTTCTTCCCCTGATCAGAACATCCAAGCTCCCGCCTTTACTTTATTTAGATCTAGGCCTAGATGTGAGGAGAGGGTATGTTTCCACACGAGAAGTGTTCCGGGAAAAAAAAATAATTTAATTCAGAAATGACGGTCAGAACACAGCTCCAACACGCGCACACTAATGCTGTTCGAGATTTTCCTCATCAGGAGGAACAACTGTTTTGATTACTAGTACATCGTGTAATATAATAACTTGTTTCCTTTCATTAGCCTTAGTCACGTTCAACGAGAGGTCGGATCCAACGAGGACAACAAGCCGGTCCCGGCGACCTCGTTGAATGCGGCGACACCCACTGTATTTGTTCATGGTTGATTTCTTTGCTCGGGACCTTGAATTTGGTAGATGACAGATTTATAACGAAAATAATCAAATACATGTTTATTAAGACCTTCTTTGCAGCGGTTTATGAAAAAAACCCACACCTATTGTTTTTTCTTCTGGGTATGTGAAACAGTTATGTAAATGCTCCACTTGATACAAATAAACAAAATATAAGGATTGTTTCATGGAGAACACGCTTTCTAGTTCGACAACGCTTGAAGACACCCCGTTTTGGGGCACTGAGAAAAAAAAAGAAGCTGAAAGCTACGTGTTCATCAGACACAGTTTACAATCCTGTTTTAGTAGTCTGAAACTTAAATGCAACAACACGCATGAAGTGGAACGTGCACATTTTTATTTGTTTTAGTAAGAGTTTTGTGACTCTTGCAACACAAAAAGGTCATATTCAAATAAGTGCCAAAGAGTAGATGAGTTACAAGCGAGTAACAAAACAAAAATAAACTCATGGAACTTCTCAGAAAGATTGTTCCATTGATGCGAATGAGTTGGGAACGAACCCTCTGCCTTGACCGGGTAATTACTAATAGTAGCATACAGCCGTGACATGTGGCAGCAACGCTTTTGAGAAAATAGTACTGTTTGTAAAGCAGAGGCAGCCATAGAAACAAGAAAACCAAGACGGTCAAATTCTGACACTGTCGTTGGCCCAACAGACCACAAGTGCTACGTCTGTGGGAAATTTTTCACACAAAAAAATAACGCTTTAAGGTCAAAAGCGAAACCATAAGAAGATTTAACCAACCAAGTGGGGGGGCTTTCGTGAGGTGGTGTTCGCCTCTCATTCAATAGGTCCCGGGTGCGAAACCTGACAGGTGCGGAAAATTTTATTCTCTTAAATTAATGTTCTCAATTCCCCTTCTTTCCTGCGCTTTCATGTTCTGTCGTCTGCTCTCGTCTCCACTTCCTACCCCCTCCCTCCTTTTGCCTACTCCTCAGGGCTCCTGACTCTTTCTGCAGCCTATCTATAGAAACGGAAAAGGCGCTGCTATCTCAACTATCTGCAGCAAGATGTAGCGTTGTGATAGTTACAAACTGCTTGCTATCATTTCGTTGTACTCTCTTTACAATGCGTTATACAGTCCGTGCCGGCTATAAGCACGCCGGCCTTAGGGCGAAAACATAGAGAACGCCGATTTCGGAGACTGACTCAGTAAGCGCCGATAGGCATACAAATTCTCTTATGATTTCCAACTTGCCCCA
>NW_004797498.1:750945-754248 GCF_000002075.1 Aplysia californica
GCGCTCTCTATGTGGAGTCAAGCAGACACCTACTGGCGCCTGTCCGAGTCGATCTTCAGCCGCTTAAGTTTCGGCTTTCTTTATGTTATCGCCTAGCACGCTTCGGACTCAAGCACGCTAAACGGCTCTTACCGAATTTTTGCTATATAAAGCACACGCCTATAAGCACAGTAACTTCGGCTTCAAGCACGCTTCATTTACAAGGCAGTCAATATTTTCATGATGACTCATCGAAGTTTTAAAACAGTCTACACCGTAGCAGTGGAGTGTGTCAAGAGGAACACAAAGATTAAAGAACGCAAGTGATGGACACACACACTCACACGGGCGGAGAGGAAGGCAGAGAGATGCACACAGCCGTGCGCGCGGACATAGGATCTAGCCTAGGCCTAGGGCAAAGCTACACAGGACCCCAAAAAAATACAAAGAGAGTCGGGGAGACGAGAAAGGTAGACTGGCTGCGATTTCACCTTTGACCCTCGCTATCCATTAATCCTGATTGTGTATCACGCGCGAAGCGGGATGAAGGCGATGGTATGAGTGGCACAGCAGGCAGTGGTACGCACAGGCAGTGTGTTACAGTAGGCCTAGTGTGCTGTATCGTGACTGGCCGTCTAAATTAAGTTTTCATTTCCCATTCGACCACAAAACAAAAACAAACAAACAAAAACTACCATGGCGGGTGTAAAAAACAGTGCACACTTTTGTGGGACCGCTATAGGCCTACTTACAAACAAAGGGAAATTACACGGGGAAATTTTCTACATGAAAATCTCTGGATTATGTCTCCTTCGCCCTTAAGCACGCTTCGGCTTTAAGCACGCTTAAGCTTTCTCCCGAGGCCCGGGTTTATAGCCGGCATGGACTGTACTTATACCCCGCCAGTCGCTCCAAATTTTTTATGCTTCTCTTCCTCCGTGAAAGTTAAAGGTCACAATCAGTTCATGATGGATGCATACGTAAGAAGGCTTTTAATGTCATTACAAATGATGTTCTTCTTTCGCAGACGAAGATGAACTTGGCTTGACATCATGGGATAGAGTGGCCGGGGGGGGGGGGGGGGGGGGTGGTGAAGATGGCTGATCAGGCCGATCTTATATCTCCTTGAACGTCTGTCACCGTGTGGGCAGGGGAAGGAAGTGTGGGACTGAATTAGCCTGGGCTGGGAGTGGGATATAACCTAGGAGATTAAAAGTAATGGAGGATGCTCTGTGGTCGGCACCGCACGCCTGATAGGAGCCCTCTCTCGCGGCGGAACTGTGGTCTACCTGCGCTGAGAGAATGCCCGACTTACGCACTGAAATCTAGATAAGAAAGAAGGTTTTATTCCGAGGTCCTTGAGATTAGGCAAGTCAATTAGTAAAAATGCCTTGCATCTGTGTTGTATTTAAGTGTAAGAACCGATATGGTGCTGCAGTGGACCGAAGTTTTCAGTTAAGTTGTTTTCCTTTTTAAAAATTTGAATGAAAGTGTTGTTATGCCCTCAGCAACACACTTTAGATCATTAACATTCATAAGAGGCTGGCTCCGGCGCTACCTGCCAAGGCCAACCCAGGCTGAAAGTGAAAGGGATACAATACCCCAGCAGAAAGACCGAGATACTCAATTTTTTTTAAAATATATATATATATATATATATATATATATATATATATATATATATATATATATATATATATATATATATATATATATATATATATATATATAATTATTATGTGTGTATGTATATACATATTATTCTAAACTCCTTGGAGATAACCGAAACTCTCTCGGTCTTTCTCGGCTGACGTCTCTGGTCTCTGCTTCCGATGCGTCTTTGTCAAGTAGATTAAAAGTATCTTGCTCGGACAAGTTTTCTTCTTATTTTACACTTCTTTTTGATTTTTAAACTAGATTATAACATAAAACTCTTAAAAAGAATTGAACAGTCCGTATCACACACAGAATTTTTTTTCTTTCTCCCTGTCATTATCCGTCAGCCCGTCAGTTGATCTCTCTCTCTCTCTCTCTCTCTCTCTCTCTCTCTCTCTCTCTCTCTCTCTATCTATCTATCTCTCTCTCTCTCTCTCTCTTATTTAATTTTTCCCATTCTCCTTCGTCCCTTCCCAAGGTCCACCCCTCCTCTTTCATCCCAGCTCCATCCCCTCTTCCTTGCGTGCATTCCCCCACCCCGCCCACCCCCACAACATGGCCCAGCCCGATAAGATTCTATAAAAAGAAACGCCACAGTTCGTGATTTAGTCCACAGTCGGCGGCCATATTTGATCCCCACCGCGGCGTAGATCTACTGCTCGCGGCGCCGCGCTTTTCCCTTTCGTCAACCCGCAGCCACCTCCCGAATCGTCAGCCACCCCCAACCTTTGACACGGGTCAAACTTCCATCTATTTATAGGTAGTTACCGGAACATGTATAGGTGAAGTGATGTGCCGTGATAGTCGCGATATATTATTTATTGAGATTGTTTTGGTCTCTCTTTACTCATCACCACGAGAATTTCTTGAAGTTTTTCCCTGGACTCTGCCTTTACTAAAATCTCGAATCTAGATCTAGACCTAGAGTTGTAATCTAGTGGAAGGTTGCAGATTTCTGTTGTTATCCAGTACATTCAAGAGATTAAATAAATTGGACTAGATTCTAGATCTAGTAGTAGACTCTTCTACTTCTACTTCTAAACCTTTGAGATAACAAAGGCCAAGCCTAGGCTTGTAAGGATTCGTTTTGTTAAAAGTGTTGTTTAACACAAAGTCTATGAAGTCAGCAAACCTAACACATTGTTTTCTAACGAAATGAAGCTTAAATTGACTTTTATATTGTCAATAAGAGATCACGTTTAATCACTTAATCATTAAAGTAAGGAAGTGGCTATCCTCACCCGGGGTGAGAATAAAACCCTACGATTGACCTCTCACCCCGGGTGAGACTTGCCAGCGTTAGCTATTCTCACCCAGTGTGAAACAAGACCTGTTTTTCCTAATTTCGAAATGCTTTCTATCGGTGTGGATGATCAAATTGACAAAAGCAAAGACAAAATGACGTTATAGCACAAACGTAAGCTAATTTGATCGTCTACAAAGATGCTATGGCTCTTTCACTTTTCGAATCGACCGAAATACGCGAGACCGTCATTTTGTTTTGCCCGAAAGTTCTCGCAAGATCTACTCCTCCCCCTTCTCTTTTTATTCGGCACAGCGAGTCCCATCCGTGTGTCCCTCACGTTACTCTTTCTCTCTTGTCCACGGTTATTCTCACCCCAGACCAGTACTTATCCCACATTTCCCTAGGGATTGTTCTTGATTCTA
>NW_004797498.1:754532-755571 GCF_000002075.1 Aplysia californica
GAGGTGGCTGCGGGTTGACGAAAGGGAAAAGCGCCGCGGCGCCGCGAAGAGAGAGAGGAGGCTCCATTAGTTCTAAACTCCTTGGTCTTTCTTTGAACTCGGAGCGGGCGGTTGGAGGGTGCCACTGGGAGGTCCTACTTCTTTATATTCCTTCTCTCTTGTTTCTGTCTGTATGTCTTACTTTTCCCCCAGCGCTAAATGACCATCATTGTGTCGATGTGCTTCTCTTTACTCAAATAAACAAATAAACGAACAAACAATTCGAACTCAGTATTCTAGTATCTTATCAAGGAGCACCAGATACTGAGATCTTGAGCAGTTTAGTTCTTTCCAGGGCCCGGTGATTGTCACATAGCTTCGGGAATGTCTTCTGGGTGTCTTTGTTTCGTTGGGGGGTTTTTCTTGTCTGTCAAGATAGCGCTTGCCTGAAATCAGCTCGTCGTATATAATAATCTCTTTGGGGGTGAAAGGCCAAAGCCGTCTATGCTGTGCACGTGACTTGCCAGTCCACTTGAGCTGGGAACACCCCTCGGGGCGCTGCCACTGACTGAAGTGTCTTTAGGCCATTCCCAAAGGGAGGACATTTCTCGTTCTAATGCACAGTAGGATTGTAAATGGACTGACCCAACAATGTCATGCTAATTTAGTAATAACTGTGCATGAACTACAACAGGGAACTGTTGCATTTTCTTTCCTAATCCTTACTATCGTCATTTTCCACTACTTCTTTTGTATGTTCGTCATACTCTTGTGAACCGCTATTTCCGTGGTGCCTTGATAGCCGAAGCAGACTTTTGTGCTGTTGAAGCTAGAGAGGTGAGCAGAGTAAGCTTGGATTCACTGTAAGGACTTCTCAGTTGACATCCACCCGCCTTGGCGCCCATATGACCTTAGCAGTTGCGCACCATAAAACCTCTACCCCAATTTTTTTTTTTTAAAGAGCTGGGAACGTTGTAGGATGTTGTGGATCATGCTCTGCGTCTTAACGGTGTCTGGGACTGTCTTGCTACAAAGCAGGTTATATAATGTTGTTATTTAT
>NW_004797498.1:755671-758047 GCF_000002075.1 Aplysia californica
GTGTCGATGTGCTTGTCTTACTCAAATAATCTAACAGTCGACAATCAATTCGAACTCAGTATTCTAGTATCTATCAAGGAGCACCAGATACTGAGATCTTGAGCAGTTTAGTTCTTTCCAGGGCCCGGTGATTGTCACATAGCTTCGGGAATGTCTTCTGGGTGTCTTTGTTTCGTTGGGGGGGTTTTCTTGTCTGTCAAGATAGCGCTTGCCTGAAATCAGCTCGTCGTATATAATAATCTCTTTGGGGGTGAAAGGCCAAAGCCGTCTATGCTGTGCACGTGACTTGCCAGTCCACTTGAGCTGGGAACACCCCTCGGGGCGCTGCCACTGACTGAAGTGTCTTTAGGCCATTCCCAAAGGGAGGACATTTCTCGTTCTAATGCACAGTAGGATTGTAAATGGACTGACCCAACAATGTCATGCTAATTTAGTAATAACTGTGCATGAACTACAACAGGGAACTGTTGCATTTTCTTTCCTAATCCTTACTATCGTCATTTTCCACTACTTCTTTTGTATGTTCGTCATACTCTTGTGAACCGCTATTTCCGTGGTGCCTTGATAGCCGAAGCAGACTTTTGTGCTGTTGAAGCTAGAGAGGTGAGCAGAGTAAGCTTGGATTCACTGTAAGGACTTCTCAGTTGACATCCACCCGCCTTGGCGCCCATATGACCTTAGCAGTTGCGCACCGTAAAACCTCTACCCCCAATTTTTTTTTTTAAAGAGCTGGGAACGTTGTAGGATGTTGTGGATCATGCTCTGCGTCTTAACGGTGTCTGGGACTGTCTTGCTACAAAGCAGGTTATATAATGTTGTTATTTATTAAAGGGGGGGGGGGGGGGGGGGCTGCACCTGAAGGCTATCTCGCTTATTAGAGGACCAAATTTTACCATATTTCACCCATTATTATAACAAGCATAGTAAAGAATCTAAAAATCCGAAATCAAATGTGAGAAAAAAGTTTCGTTTCCATAGATACAGCGGCCATATTGGATTTTGATGACATGTCCAGAGACAGTTAAATTATATGTCTTACGTAATGAATACCGCACTTATCGTTCTTGGAAATTGATTGTTGGTTTGTTTTTGTGGGGGGGTTTTGCATGTGTGTTAGAAAACGTTAGATCTAAAATTAAATTATCTGTTGATTTTTTCCTGAACAAATTAGAGAAATTTTAATGAATTTTTTCCTCAGGTTGTATTCAAAATCCGTGAAAATCCACACTCCAGATACCACCAACAAAAATCTATTCCATATACATATATACATAGTTATATATACATGTATATCAAAAATTCAAATTTTAGAATTACCTCTTCTCTTCATTCTGTGAAAATTTCACGAAGATTGGATGAAAAATTGTGGAGTTATTAAAAAAGTATAGGAAAAAATCGCGTTTTTTTTTGGGAAAACGGCCGATAAAGAAAAATAAAATATTGACTTTATGAGGAACCGGTGGCCATAAACATGCCCGGTATGGGAAGAAATAAGGCTTTTATTGGGGGTTGTAATGAAATGAAATAGTTGTAGGAGAGGCTGAGGAAGCTAAAAAAGCCTACAACTCAAATTCCATGATTTTGAGCCGAATTGGCCCTTTGGGGGTCCCCCCCCCCCCCCTTTCGTCTTGACACTGTGCAGGGTCATGAGGTACATGGTTATCCTATGTGGAAAGCACTAACTGCTTTTACAATTAATAATTATTTGTCTCTGGCAGATTTTTATTATTAATTGTTATCCGAGTAACGTTAATTTTTTTCCTGCAGAAAAAAAGTGAAATGGCCTCATGGTAAAAGTAGATGTTCTTCTTTCTGTATAGGTTAATAAAACTTTTAATTGTTATTCAATATTACATGTCCATTATAATATTTAATAACTAAATCAGAATTCGTGCGTTGAAAAAAAAAAACGATAATCAAGAGATGAGCTAATAGTAGTGACTTTGTGTCCATCACAATTTTGTTACTCTCTGAGAACACTGCAAGAAGATTAAAAGTAATGGAGGATGCTCTGTGGGCGGCACCGCACGCCTGATAGGAGCCCTCTCTCGCGGCGGAACCGTGGGCTACCTGCGCTGAGCGAATGCTCGACTCGCGCACTGAAATCTAGATAAGAAAGAAGGTTTTATTCCGAGGTCCTTGAGATTAGGCAAGTCAATTAGTAAAAATGCCTTGCATCTGTGTTGTATTTAAGTGTAAGAACCGATATGATGCTGCAGTGGACCGAAGTTTTCACAGTTAAGTTGTTTTCCTTTTAAAAAATTTGAAAGAAAGTGTTTTTATGCCCCCAGCAACATAATTTAGATCATTAACATTCATAAGAGGCTGGCTCCGCGCTACCTGCCAAGCCAACCCAGGCTGAAAGGGATACAATAC
>NW_004797498.1:759509-761324 GCF_000002075.1 Aplysia californica
CGCCACAGTTCGAGATTTAGCCCACACTCGGCGGCCATATTTGATCCCCACTGCTCGTGGCGCCGCGAAGAGAGAGAGAGAGGAGGCTCCATTAGATCTAGTTCTAAAGTCCTTGGAACACGTTCAGAAAAGTTTTTAAAAAATTAGATTTAGATCTGGGCTACTAAAAAGAAACGAATCTCGAACCATAGTTCGGCTTCAATGGCAACCGCTCTTTCCTACGATTATAAATAAAGATTTCATTATATCATTTAAAAATCTGGATACCGTGCAAGGACCTTCTGTATAAACTTCCTTGTAATTTTGTGAAGTGTAGACCCCCATAACATTTGATCTGAAAACCTCCCTGCGTTAGACCTCCACTCTAGATCTACATCTAGATCTAGATCTTGTATGACATGATGAGCGGTCTCGGTGAGTAATACTGAAGTTTGTTGAGTCAAGTCCAAGGAGGTTCAGTTTTAAGCTCCTTGGTCAAGTCCTAACACTAGATCTACATCTACATCTACATCTAGATCTACATCTACATCTAGATCTAGAAATCTAGATTCAATATATACTAATATCTAGAATAGAAGATCTAAATTGCCGCATACGAAGAAGATAACAGAAAAAAAAATGAGAATGCAGAATCTGTAAAAACTAGATTCTACATACATAGAGACTAACTACTAAAGTACTAAAGACTAAAGAAAAGAGCTCTAGATCTAGGTTCTCATAATTTCCCCCCTCCAAGTGAGTCCCTTTATTTAGAGATCTCTACTCTATATGAATGAATCCAAATTAGGACAGACAGTCAAACCTATCATGACAGCCTTCACAATGCAAAGTAATTTATTGGGAGTTAACTCCTCCTATAAAATCATTTGGCTCTATCTAGATCTAGATCTATATCTAGATCTAGATCTATATCTAGATCTAATATATATTTGGAGTCAACATCCATTAATCACTTTGATACACTAGATTTTCTAGATCTATAGGTTTAAGGAAGGAGTCAGAGATTACATCCGACCTAGAGTCTTGTCATGACAAAATCACGGTGGTTTGCGCATTTTTAGAGGTACGTTTACCGGTTGGGTCTCTTCTTTATTGTGTGTTTATTGAGGGTCAGGGATAGGGGTGGGGAGGGGGGGTGGAAAGTGTTTTGTAAACGGAACTCCAACTGCATAAAGGTGAAGCTAGTGCGTAAAGCACACTAAACATCAGTTGGAACGAAATTTTGAATTTTGCCAAGGTGGTGGCCGAAGCCTATTGTTATCAATTTTGGCACCCCAAGAGGGATCTTTAACATGCGCAACTTTTTATGGCCAAGGGACCTCCGAGATTTTTTGCCCTACTCTGAGAAGGCTAGGTGTAGACCTTTAATACCATAAGATCAGGGAATGCCTGAAAGACAGCAGTAAGAAGGAGCCAAGGAGAAGCAGTAGAAAGGCTGCAGAAAGAGTCGGGAGCCCAGAGGAGGGGGCAAAGGAGGTGAGAGGGTGGGGGCAGAAAATGGAGACGAAAGTAGACAACTAAACATTTTTAGTAATGTTAGAGAGCAGGAAAGGATGTGAAAGGAGAACATTTTAGAGTTCAGAAGAATAAAAAGAAAATTTTCCGTTGCTATCCAGATTCGAACCTAGGACCTATTGAATGAGAGGCGAACACCTTATTTAAAACATCTAGGCCACGAGAGCCCCCGGGGGTAGAGGTAGGGCGCTATAGGGGTTTGGGCTAGGGTTCTAGGTCTCCTCTTTATTGTTTATTGAGGTGGTCGCTAAATACTGAAGTCATTATAATGAGATGGTGCATTGGGAGCGGGGGAGGGGG
>NW_004797498.1:761468-776608 GCF_000002075.1 Aplysia californica
TCCCCCCCCCCCTCCAAATTAAGGTAAGTTTTTAGAGGTAGGTTCTTTTTTTTCTTTCTTTCTTCTGTTCAAAACATGTGCGAAATGAAATAGTTATTTATTTTTTTCACTTCATCCCTTACTGCGACACGGCCACAGGAAAAAATACAAAACAAAGATAAACCGGTATGGAGAAAACCGCTCTTGACCACGGTGGCAACTTAATACGGAAGTCTTCTCTTTTATTTTTATGCAAATGAGGTAGACTCGACTCCGAAATTTAGCTTTAATTTTATCTTTTTTTTTAAGCCGATCAAATCTGCTTTCATAATTTTGCATGCAAAGGAACCTCGACAAAACCCTTCAAGGTAAAAAATAATTGCGGTTTTGTGACCCCAATGAATTAATTAAATGGGCAGTCAACTCCCAATAACCAGCTGACATAATAGGGAGTCGACTCCCAATAACCAGCTGACATTATAGGGAGTCGACTCCCAATAAAACGCCTTCCTTGACAATGGATGGTTGTCTTACTACACTTACACTGGTTCAACTGTGTAAAATTTATTAAGTGAGCAGGTGCAGCAATATAAATGGGATTCTATCATATTATCATTGCACTGAACTTGCAGAATAAGTAACATCAAAGAATTTATGTTCAAGTTGTTGGTAGTGGTAGTTAACTTTTCCTTTTTAATTTGATCTTTGGTCATTTAAACTCCTAACTCAGAAAAATATTTAGTAAGTAATTTAATCTAAATCGATCTTTTCCTAATTATTTCCTCTAGTGTGAATAATTTATAAATTTTACTTAATAATTACCAGTGCTTACTTTTGAGATTCTTTCTCATAATTTTTTTGATGCAGTTGAACCTTTCCATACCAGAATTAACAGTCACTCAAGATCACACAGGAAAAGGCGACAGTAGAACAGACAGGTGGCCACTGTTCAGGGTCTGAGTTACATTTATTCGTCACTTTACTAGACTTGACAAAGTCAACAATTGATTTAAATCTGAATGAATTTTAATTTTATCTTTCCATTTCATTTCCATCAAAAGTATCATAAAGAGCTTCTTTGCAAAGATTGTACAAATACACTCAATCTGCGAATGGGTTGGCGGAAAACTTTTTAAATGATCCCAATGAACAGGTTTTGAACCTGACTTGTTACAAAAATGACTGACCATTGCTGTATTGGACAGGGGTAATTTTAGACATGATATTAAAAATATATTGGGAAAAAAACCTAGGGTATCACAGAATATTGGCTGTTAGGACAAGTGACTGCTATGGAGAAGTGACCACTAAGGCTGGTTTGACTATATTTATTATTTAAATGTTAGTGCTGGAGGGTATTCATGTAGTCTAGCAGGCACATTGTGAAACAATCAGTCGGACGCAGAAATCTTTTCATTGCACGTGTACAAATTTCGCGATGTACATATATATTTTAATTGCAAAGAATGTACGTCTGTAAAAAAAAAAAGACACTTAAAATCTGTTTGCTATGTGTGCATGATTTGCTAGTTCATTACAAGTGCATGCTAGTTTGTAGTTGTAGCTGTATTAGCTGACTGCCAAGGTTGTATCATTTTAACTGTAAAAGAGTAGGCCTGCATAACATATATATGTTCTCTAGTGGTGGGGAAAAATGAGTAACTTCACATTTGAACTTACTTTACATTAACGGGATAAATATAAACTATTGAAATCACTCACTTTTCATTTTCTTGCGAAAGCGACTAACAGACAAAAATACCTTACCAAGATTGGTACCAGTGTAAGTGTTTGAAATTGGTTGTTATATTATGTTGTCTGTCTACTTTCAGCATAAAATCAAATTAGTCTCCGTTATTCCTCAGCTTCAGCAGCCTGGCTTACGACCGTTGCTTTCTTGTGGGGTGCCACGAACCCGTTACTAAAACGTAACAGTAAAGGAGTGGAGAAAATCCAGAAAAATGGGAAAATTTCTCAGTTCATTGCAGAGTTCAAATTCCTCTTCTTGAATTGGAAGGTTAGACTTATATTTTATCAGTTGATTTTCGGCTAGTAGTTTTAAGTTTTAAGATTAGTCTTAATTCCTTTCCTGCATTAACTGGAAAAATCAATGAAATTTCTAATGTAGAAAACAATTTGTACTCCACCAGTGGTATTATACTAGGTTGTTTTTCTAGTTCTAGTGCACCCTACAAAAAGTAGGAGAAATATTTATAATAATATTATATACTAAACTCATACTTTTCAACATGTTAGTTTAGGCTGTTATCTTAAAACAACATGCTTTTTACTCTTTGGTGTTTCAAGATTTTGATGTTTAAAATTGTCTCAGATGGTCAGTGTGACAATAAACTGTTGTAGGTAGCCTAATATATGATTCAATGTTTTTACTAAGAAAAGACCAATGAATTGTGTTCCTCTTTTTTGTCATGAATACAGGGTTTAGCGTTGAATGTATGCTTTGCCACAAGAGTGATAATCTAATGGCTCTGACTGTGATTATGAAATTGACTTTCTCATTGAAATACAGAACAGCATGGTGACAAAGAGGCGCTTTTCTCTTGTTCTTGAGAACTATTATAGTTATAATGTATGTGTAACTCTCTGTTTCAGTATCTCTTGTCGTTTCTGCTGAATCAGTCAGGATCAGTGGTGTACTACATCACACTTGCCTCAGCAGGTAAGAATATATCTGAAAATAGCCTCCATGTAATTGTAGCTTCTTTTGTTTTTGATGGTTCCCTTTCTTAACTCCATTTGATATCTGATTAACACTAAACACAGTTATGTCACTCAGGGTCTCTGGTTTCTTTAGTTGATTTTCAACTTGATGACGTAAGTTTCCAGTTTTTTGTGCTGATTTTTATCAAATCCGTATTGTTAGAAAAAATGCAACTTATATTGTTCCCATATTATGAAAGTGTTATATTGTTCCTTCTTTCATTTCTGCATTACAATCAGATTTGACTCTGGCTGTACCAATCACAAACTCGTTGACCTTCATATTCACCGCCCTGTCATCCCAAGTGCTTGGAGAGAAGAATCTTAACTGGGGTATGTACTCATGGATTTGATGAGTTCACGACTGAGACCAGACTTACTTTACTTTAACAAAATCATTGTTTTCTTCGTCATTCTGTATCTTCATTCCATGGCTGTTCTCGTCAGGAGAACTCACTTTATGGGATAAGTGAAAAACCTGTATTAACATGTCATAATGCTAATCTGAAGGAGTTGAGGTGCATTTTTAAATATAATGCAGTTGTATCCACCTAAGATCCTGGTGTTTGGGAGCACGGAAAATGTGGGATCTTAGGCGAATGGGATCTTAGCTGAATCATCACGGTAGAATCCACGGTGACTCATGTTCAGGCCCAAAATCAGTAAAATGATCCTCCCTTACTTTGAAATGAACTGACGTGATCCCTGGGTAGGTTTATGTCTTATGGTGAGCCAAGAGTGGTCAACCTAGTGGATGGTTGGGGGGGTGCTCTGGTGTGGTTTGCTTCTTCTTTCCTACTAAACATCAATCGTCCTTATCTCCCCTTCTTCTTTTTTATGTTTGTTACTCTCTTGTAACACCTGTAATCTTCTGGCGCTCATATGACCTTATGCAGTGTATATGCGTGAGTGTGTATGTATGTGTTTGTATCATATCAAAGAGGGCTGTCGTAGATTAAACAAGGAAATGGCTATTACAATAGAAAATCTTGTCACGATTGAGACAGTGAGTTGGCTAAATATTCCCTTTATCTCTTCATGCAGTCTCCATGAACTCTCTATAAACTACGCTCAAATACTACAATGAATGCTTTCCGGCTCTGATTCTGCAATTTGAAAGCACTTTTGAAAAATGTGTTTCTTTGTTGTGTATTTCAGAGACTCTGTGTGGGATGGTTCTTGTTGTAGCTGGTGTGCTCCTGTGTGTGCTCAGCAAAACAGAGCTGGAGGAGCAAACATCACACACTGCTGAGCTCTGACAGGATGACAAAGTAGAAGGAAATTACAGCTTGTTCACTTTTGTCTGACTATAAAAAATCAAATCGCTCTGTTTAATCTTTTCAGATCTTTGCATTGTGTCTAAAAGTCAGATGACCAACAAAATCTAAAAGCCCATTCATAAAGGTCACTGCAAACTAAGCTTCCGACACATTTTCTTTGATGTAAGCCTAAAAAAAATAGTAGTGGATTTCCTACACACACCTAAAACATTTTAAAGTCGACATATTTTTCTCAACACCACACTTTATTATATACGCTAAACACTTTGCTATCATATGTGTGTGTGCCTAGAGAAAGGTACCGAAAGTCGCCCCAGACTGTTTCGAGCTACAGGCTGATAATGACAAAAATCACTTTTTTGACCAAAATATGTTTCCATTAAAAAAATGATAGATCCACCATTTTTTTTACAGTGTGCTCAAAGGGTTTTCATTGATTTAACTTCTAAATATTTTATTTTGAGGGAAGGGTATAATAAAACAAATAATGAAAACTGCTTTTAAAAGATGTTAAAATCTATTCTTGAAGCATGTTTTCTCCTCCCTGCTATGTTTTACCATTGAATTCCATTCATGTGATATTGATGTCAACTGAATGCCAAATTGGAAATGAATTTTCCATGAATATATACATTTTAAAAATCGGGGAGGTTTTAAAGTGTGTGTGTGTTCTCACGTTTATTAAACTTAAAAGCTCATTTTCTCATAATTATATTTTTAGGCCATACCATACCATACCTCGCAAAATGTGCAATATCTCAAGAACTACTTGAGGTATCTGAAAAATTCAAAGACCCCGTGTTCAGCATTGAATTTCATGTAAGGCACAACCCTTAACTCAAAAAGGTCAAAATCCGACTTTTGGTACCTTTCTTTAGGCACACACACATATTTTGGGGAAAATCCAAAGAAACTGGGTGGTAAACATCGCCAATCGGCGAGATGAGGCGGCAAAGTGTTAAGAAACAGGATTCAAGACATGGGACGTGGTGTCGCTGTCTCAAAATGAGCAATTTGTAGGTAAGGTTACTGTAAACCATTTATTTTAATGATCTTGTGTTTGCACCCAAAGAGAGGTTTATAATATAGGGCCCAAAGAGAAAAACTTTTTTATTGCGGGATCATTTTTTCCCCAAAAAATTTTGTTTGATGGCTGGCCTGCAGAAGTGCAATATAAAGTTTCGTGGGCATAGGTAAATTAATTTTTTCAAGTTAGAATTTTTTTTAACACAGACAGATGAAAGTGAACAAGCTACAGTGGAGTCCGGTTAAAGTGAACACACTTTATTTGAACAATCGGTTAAAGTGAATGATATTTTGTGTTTCTCATTGAAACACTATTTGTTTTAAGTGAAAGAAGTAGTGGATAAAATGAAACGGTTTAATGGGGAAATCGGATAAAGTGAACGCCCAAAATGAGTGAAAGCGGAGAATGGATTGACCGTGTCACTGTCGCCATGCTGTGAAAATAAGATTCTTTGTTTCGGGCATCGGCAGACAATCCCAGCTCGGCATTGGCGACGGCAATCTCAATCAGAAAGAAAGAGCTCGTCCGCTGTGTTGTTCCCCCACCCCACCTCCACCCATGACCCACCACTGATTGAACACTATTTGTTTAAGTAAAAGTTGCTACTGTTTCTTGGTCTCCACCCTACCAAAATGGTTAAACTGAACCTTGGATAAAGTGGACACTTTCTTCTGGTCCCAAAGAGTTCGCTTTAAGCGGACTCCACTGTATAGATATTCATTCACAGCTAGGAAAAAGGTAGCTTTGGCTTTTGTAGGAGGTCACAACAGCCACACTGGATTAATATGTTGTTTACCCCCGCCCTGTCTTCCATTCTAGCAGACAACACTTTAAAATCATTGATATTACTTACCCCATTCCGTATAAATTGTTTCTGTGATTTAGAATTGTAAATACCTCAGCATTAAAGCTAAAACTCTCCTCCTCTCTTGCACAAAAGATGTGAATGAGATTGCCATGTGGGGAAGATATTTTTTTGTGTGTCCTCATCTCTCTTCTGGATTATGTATGGCATAGAATAGATGTTGGATAGACACTGACATTTAGGATGGAAGCAGTCTGAATCTGAAATGATCTACATTATGAGAGAGGGAAAGAAAAAGAGAGAGAGAGAAAGAGAGAGAGTGAGAGAGAGGGGGGGCTAGGGGGGAGAGAGAGACGAGAGAGAGAGAGAGAGAGGGGACAAAGGGGAGAGAGAGAGAGACTCCATTATAATTAATGTTTTTAGGTGTATTTAATATCATTTTGTTGCTGTTATTTATTGTATAATTTTGTTTATGGTTTTAACTATCAATAAAACTGTTATGTCAGCCTCGGGATGTTATTTATATAAGCACCTTGTAATTGAGAATGCACTATTGTTAGCCATAACGGTAATATACAGTCGAACTTGTCTAAGAAGGCCTCCCAATGTTGAGGGGAAAAGTGGTTGTCTTATACAGTTGGACATCTTACACAATGTTATTGTAATGTAAGGAAAATGCAAGGAGGAGAATGGGGCATGGCTGTTGTCTTATGCAGGTGGCCATTAGAGAAGATTCGACTGCACTCGCTGTTCTTTGTATTGGGAAGGAGTATGTTATGGTTATAATGGCAAAATTGTGTTACAAGTCTAGAAAAAGGCAATATGTTGTAAATAGGTCTGTATCAAACTCTGAATAAAAGTATGAGTGATATTCTTTCCATTTGTGCAGACAATTTAATTTCAACAGAAGGGATCGGGAGTGATGAGATGTGTGTTCCTACTCACTGGTGCAGCAGGGGAATCTATGATGAGCTAGCTGTGTTTTTTATTTTATGATTTGTTTTCTTAATTCGCTAGTAACAGCATAAGGTCATATGAGTGCGCTGGACATATTAAGCATTTTCAGTTTTGCAGGGATTAATTTTGGAGACGAAAGCAGACGACTGAACATGATTAGAAAGCAGGAAAGGTGACAGGGGAACATTTTTCAGAGAAGGAACCAGAGTCCTATTGAATGAGAGTCAAACACCATGCCTCAAGACCACGAGAGCCCCCGGTAGCTGTGTGTATGTTTAGCAACTTATACCGTAGTGATTTTGAAACACCAAATTCTTGATGATTTGTCTTGTCTTCAACTTCAAGCAAGTTCACACATGTTGGCCCCACAGAGAGTGGAGACTTGGGATGTGCACAGTAGGTCAAGTAAGTTCTGAATAGAGACATAGCCAGGCCTTGCTGATTTTTGTTGATTGTGTTGCCTTACAGAGTGTTTGTTGTCTGGAAAAAAATTTCATAAAGAAGTGAGACTGGTTAGCAGATGCTCTGGGATAGCTCACTCTTTCTTTCCTTTCTAACGTCTATCATCCTTATCTTTCCACCTTTTTTTTATATGTTACTTTCTTGCAACTCCTGTAATCTTCTAGTCTTATCATGACCTATATGTGTTGCAAGTGTCATAAGACAATCACTAAAAATAAATAAGAAATAAAACAATATTAAAACTTTTCGCAAGAGTGTACTTGTTATTTCAGTGTTTGTTCTAATCTGTGAAAATGATGCTTAATAAGGAGGTATGTATTTCAAGGTTATAGCTTGCCAGTAAAGCACTTGTTTGTCTAATGGCTGTGTGCTTTTCTCTCATCCCAAGAAAGCCAAGGTCCGAGCCTGTATATTTGTACATGGTATACGTGTCTGAGGCCTTCAGTTATGTCCATTCGAGTATGTCACTGATGCTCTCAGTGTCACAAATTTACAAGGTGTGAACCGTAAACTCAGGACAGCCTTGTACATGTAACTGCTTACTTCTTATCTCTGAGAATCAGTGAGGAAGAATTTCCAGCTGTGACTTTACTTGTCCACAGCTTAGTCATTTCACTTTCAGTAGAGAAAAACAATTTGTAATCTGAAGGTGTCCATCCTCTGACGGACTTGAAACTTGAATGGAAAAGGAGCCTAAAGTAACAAAAAAACGTACATGATGCAAAATTCTCTGAATACATACAACAACAAAGAAGCTACGAAGACAACCGTTTGAGGAATCAGTCGTTTAATGTAACAATATAACAACATGGTTATGGTAGACAATGGAAAGGAAACGTCATCAACCACTCATTTTTTTTTCAACACCTTTCTTTCAATAACAGTCTCTGAAAAACAATTTTTCTTGGTCTCATACTGACAGTAGTGACAACTCAAGGTTGACGCATAGTGTAAGTAACTGAATTTCTGTCTTGATCTCATACTGACAGTTCAAGTTGATGCATTAGTGTAGGCCTTACTGAATTTCTGTCTCTGAAGGCTTCCATGCTGATCTCTCTCACTCACTCTCTCTCTCTCACTCACTCACTCTCTCTCTTTTTTACAGACGCACACACACACACAAACTCTCTTTCTCAAAAGCACACTCACTCTTACACTACACACAAACACATACAAGCACAAAAGAGATCACACCCACTCCCTCAGTAGTGTCAGTATTTGTCCATCCCTATACATTACATGATCTCCTAACCACTACGGCCCAAGTGTCAGAATACATAGCCTGCTAATGCATTTTTCACCACGAAGTATGATGAAGCATGGGACAAATTCCTGGACAGACCATTCATATTGGTGAAGTACAGCGCCCCACTAAACATAACCAACTTTATTTTAGTCCTCTAATGGGACATCGGTAAGAAAGTGTTTTAAAATGAGACTGGCTGAAAAAATGGTGCCCAATGTTCCATCATTGTTATTAAATTCATAACCAGCTTTGACTTTGATAGCAGCCTGCACTGGGCAAAGTAATATTCTGACTTAATCTTACTTTCTCACTTTCTGCCAGTATTTTCCTCTTCTTGCCTTATCCTGTGAGCACTTTTAGGTCAGGCTCAAGACTTAATCTGAACTGAGGAAAAGGGCAAAATCAATCAAATATCATTCTTTTTCTTTGTTTCTCCCTGCGTGTTTTCTTTCTTTCTTTTCTCTGCTTCCCTGTCTGTCTGTCTGTCTGTCTGTCTGTCTGTCTGTCTGTCTGTCTGTCTGTCTCTCTCTCTCTCACATTCTTCTCACTTTCATAAACTGAAAAGTACCAGCATAAACATCCAATTTGACTGCTGAGCTCAACAGATTCTAGAATTGCACCTTTGCTATGTGTTTATCACCAGGCAAAAGTACCACAAGCAGCACAAGCAATAAACTCGCCTCTTCCCAACATGGGAAAAGATAGAGCTGCTTTTTATTATAATACAGTAGACACAGTCCAGCAGATATGTACAGACTTGGAAACCAGCTGTTGCTGACATGTAATTCCACCAACAGATCAGGGGACAGTGGCAGCTACTTCCCAGATACAGTACATACAAACAGTGTGGTTATAGTTAACAGTATAGCGCTATCAGTGAATATGATGGAAATGGCAACAGAGGTCATCATATCATAGCTGTCCCGTGTGCACCAAATATTGCAAAGGACATTTTTGGCAGGGGAGATAAGTTATGAGACAGGGACTTTGTACACACAAAACAATGTCCATTCTGAATAATACAAAGCAAGCATGCTGTTCACTCAGATGGGGGGAGAGAGAAAGAGAGAGAGAGAGAGAGAGAGAGAGAGAGAGAGAGAGAGAGAGAGGGGGGGGGGGGGTGCACAACAAAAAAGCAAAAGACAAAGGGAGTCCACCACTATTCAGTTCAATCCATTCCATTCTTATTGTCAGGAAAACAAATGTACACAAATATGTCTTTAAACAAACAACAGAAAATGAAAAAATATACATGTATAAATCATAATAATATATATTAAACCGATGGCATTCAGTGATAGCTTCAGAGGATACCTTTTGAAACCCCCCACAAACAGAAAAAAATACATGTACAACAAAACTAAGTGTGAACATACACTATGAATTCTAATCGTAGCAGCTTTTCTGATGACTAGGACACAACTTTGAAAAATATAACACTTCTGTGCTGTCTGCATATAGAGCAAAAGTGCTAGTTTTGAGTTTTTTGGAACTTAATGTTTCATCCCACAGACTCAAAAGAAGCGTTCATCTCACTGACTGATCACATACATAATGTGTTAGTCACACCAACTTGTAACCTGTGTACAGTACCGGTATTCATCCAACAAATAGTAGACAACTGTTTATCTCACACACTGATAAGTATAAAAAGGAGAATCATGTGAAAGTATCATGCCCCATTGAAGCTTTTCAGATTATTTTGGGAAGCAGACCAACCCGAGCTGAGAGGAATACAACTTCCCAGCAAAAATATGGAGGAAATTCTCCCCAAATGAGAATCAAACTCAAAGTCTCATGTCGTTGATGGCAAAGCTCTGAAACGCTGCATCATAGATACCCGTCCTGACATCTGTATGTTCATGACTAACAACACGTGTTCACCCACAGTCTTACAATGTACATGTGTTCACCTCTAGGACTTACAATTGTACATGTGTTCACCTCTAAGACTTACAATGTACATGATGTGTTCTCTCATTTTACTGACCGACAGGCTTTCATTTCACTAGCTGAACTTCTGAGATAAAAGAAGAGGAAATTTGTGTTATCATGAGCACAATCTGAAGCATGAGATAAAATAGGAGAATAGCTGTACAATCTGAAAGAAGAGTTTAATATATCCATTGACGAGAGCCTTTTCAAGTCAAATACATGAAAAAAAGACAATGAAAGTGGAGAATGAATGAAGTTTTTGACGTAGAAAAGGGTCAATACTCTCCAAGTTGGGTGATAAATTTCAACACACACATGCAGACACACATACACGCACATACACACGCACGAGTGCACATGCACATTACCAAGGTAGAACTGTCAGGAAAGGTCATACACAACAGAAATCCATTCCACAGGCCAGGCATTAGATCTATTCTTACTTCTGGCATCCAGAAAAAAAAGTCATAGCACATGTTGTAACTGAGCATCATTATTCATAGTAGAGTCGTATAAAACTTGCCATTTTTACCTGAACTCAGTAAGCAAATAAAGTTACCGGGCTGCTCTGCCAATGACGCAGTGACATATCTTAACACATATAGATACATATGAGGTAATGAATTTAACTTTGAAGTATCACCTTACTATTTGCAGTATCTACATAGTCTGATACAGAACAAGAATATGACACATGAAACAGTAAACAAGTAGTAAGCAAACCCATTGGACCTTGGGTGCACCCAGAAATGGTGAAAGGCCAGGAAACTTGATCGCATGACACTTTATTTAACATAGAATTTCCACACATATTTTATTGCAAGCCTATGATGACTAGCAAAGTGAATATAAACAATTCAAAAGTAGTTTGCCCCCTGGTGAGGTGCTATTACAATTTGTGAGAAAAGCAGATATTTATATTAAACGGTCATAAGTTCACACTGCATGTCCGGCATCTATCTAGAGTCAGACTGACAAACACAAGAACGAATAAACAATACAACTCGTCACAAGTCAGGACAGAGCTAGCAATCAATTTACATCCCAGGACCAAGGAAGCTTCAAGCCTGATTTCACCTGTAGAAAAATAGCTTCCATTACAATTACATGTACCTTCATTCACTGAATGAGATGTTGATGAGACTTGCTTGAATAGAGGCACAGTGTAAAAGAAAAGGCAAACAGTCAAGAGTTTTCTTTCCCTATACACATTCATTGAAGTAGCGACATAAAAATATGAAATGAAACGCTAACAAAACATTTTTTATTCTAAAAAATTCAAAACAATTTTATCATAGGTCACCCGCATCACCATGTATACAAATGACCACAACAACCAGGCAAGGTGGAACAGAACAAGATGGCTCATTGGTTGTTGACGTGGCACACACCTATATTACACACAAAGTTCAGAAACGCCACACAATATTTCTGATACAAGTGATCAAATGCCTGCTCTACACTATGACTTCTGTCTTCTAAATAATGCTTGAAGTACAGGCATATAATATTAAATTCAAATACACATATTGTGCTGGAGACAAACACTTGAAGCTGATTCACAGTAACAAATAGCCCACACTTAATTTTCAAGAGATTTGCTTCTGGCAACAAGCATATTTTTCACAACAGTTGAAGGCTCATTAACTTTTGAGAAATGCTACGGTCGATCCACTATTACAATGGATGCTACATTCACATGCATCACTCACACACAAACACCAATACATAAATCGCTATTCCCGAACATATGACACATTGAGGTCAAAGTGTTTTGCCCATGTCATCAAGCATGCATTGCATGAATAAACAATCCCGTTGGTAGCAGTCATCTCAGTACGCTATTCCATGAGACTGCTAGCTTCACCAGCCACTGCTGACTGCAGTATAGTGATGTTCCAACAATTTTTCACCACAGCACACTACTGGAATGTTCCCAGATTGAGGACAAATTTCCACATAGTCCATAGCATTAGACATACAATGATGATTAAAACGGCCACATTTTTCACTGAATCCTCAAAGAGCATTCAAGAAAAAAAAATCACATTCTAGATCAGATAAAAATCACCAGCTTCTGTCAGTGTGAAAAATAATCACCAAGACTCGAATACAAGAAGGCACTGAACAGGAAAGCAGGATTATGCATAATTGAATGATGTTTTTCATAAATTCACAATATTCTGTATATTGTATTATTCATAAGCCTCTATTAAAAACTGTATAAAAACCTTCTTTCGTCGTCTGTGGATGATGACGATACTCTCAGAATCATGTCTTGATCTAAGGCCACAGGCTCAAACAAAGTCTCACCAATACAGCAAATGCTTTTCCATTTCTTGCACTTCACGCCATCAGAGATATCCATAAATTCACAGAAAATGAGTTGAAAGATCCTGGTATGCATCGCTGTTAACACGGCAGTTTTCAGTGGAGGACAACATGGACACAATTCATCACAGTAATTCAACCAGGAGCACCTCTGCATAATGTCCTTCCCCACTCCCCCCCTCCTGAAATCTATACAAAAACAATTCATATTACACATGACATGTAACTGTACAAACTGTGTCAGAGATCATTTACGCGCAAGGAACTAATTGGTAAATCCAGTAATATGATATCTATGTGCTGTTGTATTGGTTTTAACCCCCTTTCAACACAAATATCTTAGAGGTGGGGGGGGGGGGGGGGGGGGGAATCTTCAATTCAAAGTCTGTTGTTCACAGGAGAGAGCCAAGTGAGCGTAGATCTATGAAAACTTCTCAAGCAACCCAAGTTCATCATGAAATTGAACAAGAATGGCCTACACTAAAGCTCAGAATGATACTAACTGAAATAAACGGTATGCCTTTGAAAATACATATTCTATGGATTATTCCACAGAAAAGTTACTGCTGATGATTGCCTCTTGATGCTTTCTCTACTCTGAACAAATACTTGAACTTGAACATTTGAAGAAACACAGATATATCTGAACAAACACTTACATATTTAAACAAATAAAATTTGAACAAATACATTGACATTTGAATAAATATGTAGATATTTGAACAAATACGGGCACATTTGTACTTTTTGATTCTCAGTTCACCTTTATGTCACAAGTGACATCCAAGTGTATAAAGTCTCTCGCCAATATATTCAACTAACACCATCACTTTTCTGGTTTACTGCAGATCATGCGCCTTTTTTTATTCTCACCTTGCCACCATTTGGACCTGCAAATTCATACCATCATCTGAAATATAGAGCCTTGAAATACTTGCTCTGCAATTGAGGCAGTCATGTACAGAATCCTTGAGAACATTTTTTCCCTAGGCTGGGCCCATCTTCATGCTTCACACTCAAAACTGAAAAAGTGCGCTTTGGCTATCACAACCCTGACGCCTCACAGGAAGGAGTGCAGACCTACCAATGGTAGAAAAGGACGTGAGGAAGGAAGCTCACTGCAGCTAGTGTCACACAGGGGGTTGAGGTTGGACACATGAGACTTCATGTCACCTTTATATATCACATTCTTGTGCTGCCACTTCACTCAGTGATACTGTTTGGTATCCAAGGGTAAGCTGGGTTTCCACTGAATATTTAGGAAGATAGCTGTCTAACCTGACTAACCATGTCTCTTCAGAGATTATAATCAGAACGACGATTGTATGTTCTTGTACTGTCACTGACTCAGTGACCACAGTCTGTTATCCAATGGTGGGCTGGCGTTCTACTGCCACCCCATGGCCACTGCGCTCACAGAGCATGATGGTCTCGCTCTGCCACTGGTCCAACTCCGGGTTGTAGCACTCCACACATGGCAGGAAATCACGGCCATCGAAACCTCCTGCGGGAGGGGGGAGAAAAAGAAGGTTAGGTGTTTAAAAAAAATTGCTTTGATTATCATCATCATCATAATCATCATCAAAATCATCATCAAAATCATCATCAACATCATCATCTCATCATCATCAATCCCATAGTCATTCACACATTTGAGACATCACAGATGACGTTCCTCTAATCTTATTCCACCTCTTTCGATTGCTGGACTTGCTAATAGCTTCATATTATGTTTTAAGACCTGGCCACTCTGTGATCTTATCCATCTTCTCATCTTCGTTCCTTTAGAGTTTTAGTAAAGAGAGGTACATCAACACTATAACAGACATATTGTGAATGGAGAAAGCAAGACAGGCAGACACATGGAATGAAACAGAAGTAGGACCTACCAGTGGTGTCATCCAACCACCCACGTTTTTGCTTGAGTTTGTTAGCTGATCTTGCTTGAACACAAACAAGACCATATATAGCATGTGAAAAAATAACTAGACTGTCAGAAATATTGGACACATAACACCAGGCAATTCAAATCAAAGATAAAATGAGCGCAAGAAAAAACAAACCTCTATGCACAGTCTAAAGGCTTACCCAATGCAAAGATCTTATTGTCAACAACAGCAACTCCTACGCCGCTACGGGCCCGTTGTAGTGAAGCAACGTAGTCCCAGCATCTCTTGACTGGGTCATAGCGTTCTACTGACTGCAGCTGCCGCGCGCCGTCAAAACCCCCTACAGCGTACACACAGCCACCTAGAACCACAACACCTGAAAAAGGTCAAATAAAATTGATGATAAAGGTCATCCATATCTTTTGTTTTCGCCCAAGCAGAAAGAAATCTATTGAGCTACCATACTTTGATAGTGTAGTAAATCTCTCCTGCCTCTCTCTCTCTCTCT